>NC_047666.1:4683545-4984574 GCF_011762505.2 Arvicanthis niloticus
GAATAGTTTGGAGCTGGAGTTATAGGCGATTGTAAGTTAACCTGATGTGGGTGTTGAGAACCAAACTTGGGACCTCTGTAAAAGTACTCTTAGCTCTGAGCCATCTCTCCTGCTTTTGGTTTCAGGCCTTAAGTAATTTGAGAGAGGATCTGTTAACATTGAAAACAAAGCACAAACTTTAGATTTTCTCCATCTTTATAACATAAATTTTATGGATTCAGAATTGTTGGATTTAATGAGTTGTTGAGTATGATGTACCTTGTACATCTTGTTCTTGATTCAGTGTTAATCATTGGTTAATTTTGGTGTTTTGCTCATATGCAAACTTCCAATAAACTGCACTGTAGATATGAGTCTATACCTCTTGATTATGAATAATTTTCCTCTGAAATTAACCAAGAGGGCAAGGGGTTACCTAAGATTGTGAATATTGTCCCTATAGAAATGTAATACACAAACATCAGTATTCTGGGCATTGGAGCGACATCTCAGTGCTCAAGCTCTTCTAGAGGATCCAGATTTGATTTCCAGCATTCATATGACAGCTAACAAATATCCGTAACTAGTCTTGGAGTATCCGACATCATCTTTTGCCCTCTGTGGGCACTCTACATATGTATTACACATACATGAAAGCAAAACACTCACACATAAATAGATGAAGTACTTTTAAAGTAAAAGACAAGTGTATCAGTGTGTCATAGTTCCGTTTTATAATATGCTGGGGATAGTGGCACATGCTTTTAAGGACTCTACTGGGGAGCCAGAGATAGACTGATCTCTGTGTTCAAGGTCACAAGGTCTATATAGTGAGTTCTAGACCAGCCAGCTATGCATTGTGAGAGACGTGTCTTAAAAACAATAAAAGTCCTATAGAATAGGTTAGAGAAATTGTTTCCTACGAGCCTACTCTTAGTATAAAAATGAAAATGTATTTTGTTACAAATTGGAATTTTTTTTTTTTTACAAAAAAAGTATTTCACAAATGTTGAATTTCTGTTGTGTAGGTTTCTCATTACATTTAGAAACACCATAATCACAAGGATGATTTTTATTGTAACTTGGAAGTGTATTGTAAATATTATGTGGTGATATGCATCAGAATCACCTGTATTATTCTAGTAGATGGCTGTCTGTCAGCTTCTTCACTTCAGTTCTGGATTGCAGGGAATTTCTTTTTTCTCAGTAGACTGCCAAGTGGTTGTTGAGCTTTTTCATCCTTTGCATGAGGATATTTGGGGTTTGTTCTTTAGGGTGCAGGTTTTTAGTTATCTGTATTATTCAAGGTCTCCTTTTGAAAGCATTCTTTTAACGTTTCACACATGGTCATTTTCACAGGTAATATATTCACAGGTTATAGTTGGTTTAAAGAGTTTTGTAACTATTGAATTGGTCATAATTAACCTGTGTGTGTGTTGCATGTGATCAAACCCAGGGCATGCTGGTAAATGTTCTATCACTGAGGCATACATTTAGATCCATACAATTGTCTTTTGATTTGTGATGCTTTTTTTTTTTTTTAAATAATCTTCACTTAAAACCAAGATATCAGCCTGTGTATTGTGCATGTTTTTAATGCCATCGCTGAGGAGGCAGAAGCAGGCAGATCTCTATGAGTTCCGCCCTGCCTTGTAAACAAACAAATACAAGTTTAAGGTGTTAAATGATAGCTTTTTTTTTTTAATTGTAGGGTTGTACTTTGATACGTCTTCAGGTTAATCTTAATATTCATTAGTCATAGAAAGTGACAGAAATAGAAGTAAATTTATCCCCACAGTCTATTTTGCTATTATTTTTACTAATGGGTGAAGCTGAGCTTTAGGGGGAAAAATTAGTGGATAGGAAATGTTGCAGTGAGTTTTTCCTTTGTGCCCCTGGGAGGACTGCATTGTTTCATCTTTGGATTCGAGGATGAAAGATGCACACATTAGCTTATTTCTGAGATGCTTTTAGTGTGGCTACCATGCTTTCCCTTTATCCCTAGCTCAATAACTTCTAAATAGCCATAACGTTGCTGCCCTGTTACCTTCTGTGAGGCCCATTGGTTTCTGCTGCCCAAAATGCTTCTGGGCAGCCCTTACGGAGACTGCTTTCTCTTCACACCTACATTTTGGCTGCTTTTCCTTTTGCAGCTCTAATTCTGTTCCGTCTCTCTCCCTCTGGTCGTGGTGATCTCCTCTTTTACACCCTCCCCCCCCCCAACCTGTCTTAGCCTGCGCAACTCTAAGGGTCTTGCCCCATCTCCCTCTTCTCAGCTATTGACCACTGGCATTTTTATTGATCAATTAAAAACCAGCTGGGGACAAGGACCTTCAGCATCAGTTCATACAGATTTCCGATTAAATCAAAGCATCAGAACCATTTCCCAGCAAGGAAATATGAAAACTTAATATTTTTAATATAGGGAAATATTTGCTGTCAGTATCAATAAACTTGATAATAAATTTGAGTTTAAGTATTTCTGTGTGAAAAGAGACATACTGTGTTTTATTTCAACACAGTATGTCTGAAGTGACAGTATGTCAGTGAAGCACATAGGATTCAGATGTGGACATGAAAAGCCATTTAACTCAGCACTTCTTGTTGACTTTACAAACTTTTCTCTCTTCTCCCCTCGAAGAAAGAATTTGGATTTGGCTGCCCAGTATGGTTGTGCACTCCTGCATGCTACCCAGTGTTTGGGAAGCAGAGGTGAGAAGGTCACAGTTCTGAGGGAAGTCTGAGTCGTGGCACAAAACCTTACATTAATTAACTAGAAAAGAACTTAACATTCCGCCTGCTAGATTTCAACTATTGAATATTGAACTATTTTTTTTTATGTCACAGTTTACAAAGATGTCCAAAATCAATGGCCTATCTGAAGATTTGATATGGAATTGCAAAACGGTAATTCAAGAAAGGGATGTAGTTATAAGACTTATGAACAAATGTGAAGACATTTCAAATAAATTGACCAAACAAGTTACCATGCTCACTGGAAATGGAGGTGGATGGAACATAGAACAGCCCTCCCTTCTAAATCAAAGGTATCATTCATTGGTTACAATTATTTTGATCTTACTTGTATAAAGTATCTGAACTTTTATTTGCATTGTTGTTAGGGAAACCAAATGTGATTCAGCAACTAAAGTTAGAAGGAAATTCTCCAAGGTTCTCAGTGACACACAGGGGTATGCCAGTATATTTTCACTGATTCCCTTCCCCAGCAGGGGATTTTACTCTATTGTGTTGTTCTGTAGTCTTATATAACTTTTATCTTCCTTATCTGGTAACAGATAGCTTTATGTGTATTCACTGAAGCTAATAAGAGTGGTTTTAACCATGCTGTGTAAACTGACGATTTTGCTTTTGCTCTTCGTGTTTCTTAAGCACTTTGAAAAGTCTCCTTGAGGTTAGAACAATCCAGGAGGACACAGCAGACCGTGATTGTACACAGTCTTCTAGATGCTACTCATTAAAATACCTTGCCAGAAGCCCTGTCAAAAACTAAACATGCAGAACCCTCTAAGCATCAGTAAATACTCAAGTGGCATTTTGTAGTTGTGCACTCTGCATATGGTATTGGAGGATTGTAGTAAGTAGGAGAAGGTACATTTTGAATTTTTTTTAATAATTTGCTTAGTTTTAATTAGAAATGTAAACTTGTTCAGAATACTTCCTTTTTAGGAAATACATTCAATTGCTCATTTTGGTATTTGCTTGTTTTTCCTTTGTTTCTGTTCTTTTTGTTTTGAGACGGGCTTCTTATACATAGCCTTAGCTGACTTCGTGCTCACTGTGAAGTCTAGTCTGGTCTCAAACTAATGGCAGTTCTCCTGACTCAGCTATTAAGTGCTACGTTTGTACTTGTACTCTGTGGAACCACCACACTTGGCTTGTGATAGCGTTTGTGGAGCAAACAATGAGAATAGCCCACGTCCCTAAAGTCAAGGACTAACTGGAATAAATGATGAAAGCCTGCACCATGCAGTGTTTATGCAGCTTTAAATGCTAATTAGAGCCAGGCATGCTGCCTCATCCCTGGAATCTCAACAGGTTGGCCAAGACAGGAGGATCATCCCCAGTTTGAGGCCAGCCTGGGCTACATTGTGAATTTGAGGCTAGCTTGGGCCACAGGGGAATTAAAAAAACAAACAACAACAACAAAAAAAACCTTGTCTTATAGAGAGGGAAGTTTGTATAGAATATTTGTACTTTTTTGTTGTTGAAAATATTTCTTAAAGTTTTTTATTTTGTTTTTGTATTTTAGCACTAGGGTTTAGATTACCTCAGTTATTTATATCTGGTGTTTTCCTTACTGATCAGAGCATATTTGCTGATGATCATTGGGTTAATAATTCAGAATCATAATATGAAGCAAAGAAAAGAAGACACGAGGTTATCGGCCTTTAATAGTAAGCTCGAATCTTTTCTGTGCCCTTCTAGGGTGCTATGTGGTGGTGTAGGGAAACGTGATGCAGCTCCCACAAAAGAAGCCCTTTGTGTGTTGCGTAGACAGAACTATGTCAGCAAGTTCTCCTAAGTGTAGTTGGAGCTGCTGCTGCTGCTTGTTCTTCAGCGTGGACGTGGGGAGTTCTTCACTCTGCCAGACTTTCCCAGTTGAGTCCACTTTGTCATAACTCGGAGGTTAAAAATGAGTACTTTACTGCATCACTTAAAAACTCTCAACCCACAGTCATAAATTTCTCTTCTAAATAGTGTGGTCAGGTAATAATCTCCTTTCCCTTAGAGTAAGGTTTTTAAAGCATAGTTTAATTATAAATATTAATGCGTCTCTTCGTGGCATTTTTTATTTTTAATGAAATACTGGATAAGAAATGAAGTTTTAAGTTCTTGTTGGAGCAAAGTCTGAGTTGACTCCGATTTTTACTTGGTGGACTGGCCTTTGGCTTTGGCAGCTGCCAGTATAGAAACGTGTAGATGATCATAGATGATCGTTGCTTTACAGAGCTAAACAGTGTGCAGACAATAACTACCACACTCGGCGTCTCTCACTGAGCTCAGGTGCTGTGTTTTATATATATGGTTCCAGCCCTTGGATCTTTGTCTCAACAGAGCACAGCCTTTTTGGCAAACATACATAGAAGCAGTTAGTGCTGGGTATTTTGGTTACCAGCCAATTGTTAATTCTAATAGGAGAAAATTTTCCATTGGAGGTACAGACGTTTAAGAACTTCTTGTTCGAAATTAAATATCAGAACTGGAGAGATGGTTCAGCTGTTATGAGTGCTGCTGCTTCACAGGACTTGTGGGTGAGCTTAGTTTCCAGCACCCACATCAGGCAGTGCACAAAGCCTGCAGATCCATCCAGCTCACAAGGTTTGACGCCCTCGTTTGCCTCTGTGCCACAGGCATACGCTAGTCCTCCCATACATATAAGTAATAAAAAGAAATCTTTAAAAAATAAAATTTATCATGTGTACTTCAAAACCATTACAAATTCATACTCATTTTAAAATGTTAAACTTGCTTAAATTAAAATGTAATGATGTAAAGAACAGTGGCATCAAATTTGAATTTAATTAGTTCAAATTTTAGAAATAAGTGTATTGGATAGTATATCCGTCTTAGTTTTCATGTTTTTTTCTTACTATAGTTATAACTATCTCTTAGACTTTAGTAGTTGATATGGAATTGATAAATTTTAACTCTTCTCAGTTGAAAAGGTTTCTAACTTATTCAGCATACAGTAGGTTGTCTTTCTTTTCTAAGGTAAACCCATGAAGTTCTCTTGTTTGACAGGAGGGGCTTTCTGTCCAGTTTTAAAGAGGAATTGGGACCTTTGGCAGATGGTCTGGTGTCAATGCAAATAGTTTAACTTGAATAGTTCTATTGAAATAACTAGTAATATTTGGGGCACTCTTAGAAGAAATGAACTTTGGTGGGATGGCACATGTAGACTTGGTGTGGAACACTAAACAAGTTCTCCAGCTCCACATTTTTGCATTTCACACTGATTATATGCAGTCCAGGGAGCTCTGCTTCTCTGCTTTCTTTCAGTTCTTTGAAAGTCATAATAAAACTACCTTTTCTTACAATGCATGCTTTATTTTACACTGAAGAATTCATAATGACTGGGAGGATTCTTGTTTTTCCCCCAGAAAAGCAGAAAAGCAACCTCCAAATAATCCATTACTTTTTCTTTTATGATCCCAGAAGATCTTAAAGTAGCATTTCCTTCAGTGGAAGGTAGGAGAACCTCCAGCCTAGAGATGTTTGTTAGATTGCACATTTAGAGTTCTGATCACTTCCTACAATCTTATAAGTAAATGGATGGCTGGTCTTCACATTTAATTGTTAAAATTCTTAGGAAATTGTTAAAATAAGTGGAAGAGAAGTTTGAGTACATAACACCTTCTAGAGAAAGAATACAGCCTACCTGTTGTAATAATTTGTCATTAAATAGTCCTTCATTTGTCTTTTGTTTAACTAGTACTGATGATTTTACCCAGGGGCTTATGCATGCTAGGCAGGCACTCTTAACAGTTAAGCCATATCCCCATCCAGTGAATGGAGTTCAAATTGCCTTTGTCAACCCTAGCTACATCTTTATTGATCCCTTCAGGTTGCTCTATCTGTGTTCTGGAGAAACAACTATATCAGGTAGCAATTTTGTCATGCTAAGCACCACAGTCAAGGTATACGCAGAACTAGACAAGGAGCATATATGCATGAACACACACACACACACACACACACACACACACACATATGTATGAATATGTATTTTTGAAATAAGCACTCCAATTTAATAAAGCTACTTTTTAATTAATTAAATTTAATTAATTAATATTTAATTTATTTCTTGAATGAATATTTCTGTATAGTGTTTGTTTTTCACTTACCACACTTAAATTTTTATGAAGTATTTTTGCCAGAGCTTTTAAACTTTATATTAGTGATGAAAAACTTTAATAATTTTAGGTGAAAATTATTTCTTGTTTTTTAATGATAGGCTGTGTGTTGGCTTTTTAGGGTGGCCTTCAGATACATATATAAATGTTATAATAGTACTCCCTTATCACAATTTTATTTTCATGAAATGTGGACCTTGCATCTATATGATGAATAAAGAAAGCATTGGTAAGGACTCAAAAATAATAGAGAAATAGGTGTTGACTTGACCATGGGATAGATCAGCAAAAGCTTTTGGGTTTTGCTATTTTGTGCATAAAGGGTAGGCTTTGGGGCCAGGGAAGTAGCTCAGCCCTTAAGAGCAGAGCACATGTTGCTTTTGCAGAAAACCCATGTTTGGTTTCTAGCACACTGAGCAAGTCATCATCACCTATAACAAGAAGTCTGGTCACTATAGATACCAGGAGTACATGTCTGCAGAGACATACATAGAGGCAAGCACCGGTACACATAACATTTTTTTTAAGGTGGCCTTTAGGATTAGGTCTGATTGGATACTAGGGCCTTGAAAAGTTTTCGAATTTCTGCAGACAATGGTACTGCATCTGTAGGATCATTGCCTCTGGAGGAGCACAGAAATTACATTGGTAAATAGTACTTTCTCTTTTTGTAAGGAGGGCACATACTTGGATGACTTCAGACAATGTTTTTCTTCCCTGTATTGTACTTTTAGTGAGAAACATTTTTGTGTAAGGTTGAAACATAGACTCTTGTTTAAGGTGGAGGACTTTTCAACCCCACCTCACTGGCTAAATGTGCTAAAAGTCTAGTCAATGTAATGTTTTTCTAGACTAAATATCACTTTATCATAGTTAAATCTGATCATCTGTGGAATTCAGTAATTTGTTAAAGTTATGATATGATCCAATATGAAAGTTTTTATATAATTTGTATTGCCAAAAGAAGTAAATGACATTGACTAAATATGAGATTTTAAAAATTATTATGGATTGTGTTTTGGATTTACTTTTTAAAAATGTACATAGCTTTTAAGAGTCAGGTTAAATTTAAAAAAAAATTGTATAAAAGCAAAAAGGAGAAGGGGGCATGGGATAGGAGTTTTCTAGGGAGGGGAATTGGGGAAAGGGGATGGCATCTGAAATGTAAATAAAATATCCAGTAAAATAATTTTAAAAAATTAAAAAAAAAGAGTCAGGTTAAAAGGTAAGGCTCAGTTGGATAGTTTTGGATTTTTTTGTTTTGTATGTATATTCATTATAATCCAAATGTCAGAAAAATAGAATAGAAAATTAATTTAAAAAAAGTATAAATGTGTGATATTTGTTTCCTCATCAGTTTGTCACTCAAGCCCTATCAGAAGGTTGGTTTGAATTGGCTGGCATTGGTACATAAACATGGACTTAATGGCATTTTGGCAGATGAAATGGTAAGTGTAGACCATTAATAAAATTGGTAATTCAACATGCCATCAAAAGATATATTGTCATTTAAGACATGAAGGCATTTCCCTTGCGATTGTTTCACTTTCTTGTGTTTTCTGTTGTTCTTTGGTTGGCTGGTTATTTTATGGCGTCACCAAAGCCAGGACATGCTAGGCCAGTGGTCTCCTGCCACTGCGCCACATCACTGCACATTGTAGTTTTCACTGAGCTCATCACACTTTCTTTTACCTTTCTTTATTTTTATTGTTTTAGTTTTAGTCCTAGTCCTCCACAACTGAAAGAAGTTTGTCTTTCTGGTTATGATTACCTATCAATGTAAATATTACAAAAAGGTATCAGCAAAATCATTTCATTGTTTGAGTTAATTTTCCCCCAAATTACATTTCCTTTAGGCTAAGCTCATGAAGCCTGTTGCAGCCACTAGTCCAGGTATTGTCAGACATGGACTTCACTGTTAGTGTGATGGGACCTCACCCCTCCCTCGGCTGTCCTTGTAAAACATGTTTATTGAGCAGGAGTTAAATGCTGGTTGTATTGTCTGTAGCACTTGGGAGACAAAGGCTGGAGGATTCAAGGTTGAGGACAGTTTGGGCTACATGCAAACCTACCACAAAAAGTCAAACAAACAAAAAGAAAAGGTGGTATTCACTGAGTAACAAAAATGAACAGTCATAGTAATTCTGTATCTGCATATCCCACTGCCACTTTATACTCGTTAAAAGAAAGATGCTATTTATTCAGTGTAAAACTAATGTCTGTGGCATGTCAGAATGCTTACAAGTGATGTACAGTCTGCAGTGTATAACTGAACTGGGGATCAGATCTGAGCTTTGGTTGTCAGCCTTGCCTTTCACAGGCTATCAGATTTTTTGCTAGATGACATAATATTTCAGATCTAATATGAATAAAAATACATAATTTCTGTACTCTAAGATTATATTTGGTGTCAAAAAGAATATATGATGTAGTATCATTTTTGTTATTTGTAAAGCATAAATTTGTAAGCTTGCCAGAACAAAAATGCCATGGTTTTACCACACAAGTTTGTTTCCCACAGCTAGACTAAGGTATAGGTGCTAGCAGACTTCTTGTTTTTTCAGGCCTCTCCTCCTCCTCCTTTTTCACTTTTTAAAAATTTTATTTATTCACTTTACATCGGGCTCACTGCCCCTCTCCCAGTCATCCCCTTCCCACAACCCTTTGCCCGCTTCCCTTTTCCTGTGAGTAGGTAGGCCCCCTTGTGGCATACTCCCACCCCGGAGGTCTCTCTTCTTAACTTCGAAAGCAAGGGATACTCTTTGTGTCCTCAGATGTCATTGCCTCTTTTTATCCCTGGTCTCTCTCTCCTTAAAAAGTCATCAGCTTAACTGGATTAGGACACTACCTTCATGACTGCATTTACCCTGAATCTCTTCTTTATGGCCAGTCCTCTAAATACTGTATCTTTGAATGTTAGCACTCCAGTATATGTGTTTTGAGGGAAGAACAATAACACATTCAGCTCATAATGTTGGTAGTACTTAGCTCTCTTAATGCTAGTTCAGTGGTTTGTGTTTGTTTTGAAGTAGGATTTTATTCTTTTCCTCAAGCCAGACGAGAACTTTCTGTACTGTAGCCCAAGCTGTTCCCAAAGTGACATAGATCACTCCTTGGTCAGCCTCCCAGTCGGCTGGGATTACAGATATGACCCACCAATCCTAGCTCTATATCTCAGTTCTGACACGTATCTGTAGAAGCTGATGACCTCAGGCCACAGTATGAACAGTGTTGTTCATATTGTTCTGTCTGGCTCATTCAGTACAGCATGATGCTACTGGGATACATTTGTTAGTATTATATCAGAGTTTGGTTTTTTTGAATGCTATGTGACATGGTCTTCTTCTCTGTCCTTAACAGTGCAATTGCATAGTAAGACAGTTGGGTACTGTTTTTCTTTATTTATGAGACAGTCCTCAGTCCATCTAGGCCACATTAGGTTCTGGGCCTGTGTAAATAATGGGAAGTAGGCTCTTTCTATACAGTGCAGCATGCTTCCCTGTTAATGTGTGTCATGTATAAACCAACTATTAAGCTCCATCATCCATTTAATGCTGCTCATTAAAATAAGTTATAGAACCACTTATACATTTTGCTTAATTCGAATAATTTTGCTCATTTGAACTTCATAGAAATTCTTCAAAGTGGATTATGGGAAATGGAAAAATCAATCCTGCCAAGAAATCCCCCCTTTCTTTTTGCACTTTCAAGTATTTGTTTATTTTCACTCATTTAGAAATTTCATATATTGTCTTTTAAACTTTTAATTTTAGGGCCTAGGAAAAACCATTCAAGCCATTGCATTCCTGGCATACCTCTTTCAAGAGGGTAATAAAGGGCCTCATTTGATTGTTGTTCCGGCCTCCACCATAGGTTTGTAATCTGGGGACAACTGTTTCTGTGTTTCGGAATGCTTTATATTGATGTGCATGTGTGGTGAGGAATATTAATTTTTTGGGCCTATTTTCTCTTTTTTTGAAAGTATACGTGTGTGTGTGTGTTTTGGTTGCATTAGCAATATATTCCAAGAACCTGACATGGTCATTTATTTTGGTTTCATAGTGCTTATAAGTTACTTTCTAGAGTTAAGGAACTGGGTATGTCAGCATACACCTGTATATTTAGTACTTGGAAGGTAGAGTCAGGAGGGTCAGGGGTCACAGTCATCTTCATAGTGGTGAGTTTGGTGTCAGCCTCATCTACCTGAGGTCTGTGGAGAATAAAAGAGCCAAATCCCAAAAGGAAACAGAAAACAGTATTGTATAATTTGGTGGAATAGGGGTTGAGAGGAGGTCTTACTGCGTGGTGCCTATCCATGTCTGCATAAATTCTTGGACTTGGGTGATCCTCCTGCCTCAGATCCCGAATAACTGGTACTGTTACCCCACCCAACTTTTTTTTTTTTTTTTTAAGATTTTATTATATATGTAGTGTTCTGCCTGCATATATGCCTGCAAGCCAGAAGAGGGCACCAAATCTCATTATAGAAGGTCATGAGCCACCATGTGATTGCTGGGAATTGAACTCAAGACCTCTGGAAGAGCAGCCAGTGCTTTTAACTTCTGAGCCATCTCTCTAGCCCTACCCTGCCCAACTTTAAAACATTATTTAAATGTTTTAATAATTTAATTCTTGTTTAATCACTTATCCATTCTTTGTGAATTAATGTACAAGTTGGTGTGAGAGTTTTGTCCATATAAGTATAAAATAAAGACTATCTCTCCCTAAATTAGAATTATCACTTAAATGGGGTTGTCTTCTGCCCCTTGCCTGTACCTTGACACTCCTTTAGAACTTCTTGATTAATCATGAGGGGTAGTTTTCATAGTTTTTTTTTTTTTTTTTTTCAAAGCAAAATTAACTTAATAAACATAAATACTGTAATAGCAGATCCATATAATCTCTTGTTTTGTAGATAACTGGTTAAGAGAAGTTAACTTATGGTGCCCCACTTTAAATGTGCTCTGTTACTATGGTAAGTCATTTTGCTTTTCATTTAGAAATTTAAAAAAAAATTATAATGAAACACAATAAATACAATCAAAGTATGCTTCACTTTTAAATTCTAGGTTCTCAAGAAGAGCGTAAACAAATTAGATTCAACATCCATAATAAATATGAAGATTATAATGTAATTGTTACAACGTGAGTATTAAGAAAATTTGGAAGGAGGCGGGGAGAATTTGTATAGTCCTCTTCTCTCTGACCGCACCACATTTCTTTTTTTTCTTTTTTTTTTTTTTTAAAGGCAGGGTTTTGTTATGCAGTACTGGCTGGCCTGGAACTTTCTTTGGACCAAACTGACCAAACTTGACTGCCTCTGCCTCCCAAGTACTGGGATTAAAGGCGTGTGCCACCACACTTAGCTAGAAAAACACCTTGTAGTGGTACTGTGTGGGTTAGTGTGTGTGGCTAATGTGTAGCTGGGATTGTGAAACAAGGGATCAAGTGGTTCATGCTGGCAATTAAGGCCTTTTTAAGAACATTTGTTGTATAAGACCTTTGGTTTGACTTTGTTTTGTTTTGCTAGCTCACTAAGAACAGATGTAAACATTTTGTTCATTTAATTGAAAACATAGCAAAACTCTTTCAATTAAGCTTCAGATAAAATTTGAGATACCATGCCAAATAAGTGTTGTCAATAAATACAGAAAAATCTGTTCCCAATAAGAAATCTGGATGAGAACAGAATAAGGATGATAAAGAAACTCATTCCTTTTGTTTGTTTTAGCTTTTGAGAGTTGGGGGCAGGTCTCATTTAGTTGGTCTGCTCTCCAAATCATTGAGCTGAGTACAACCTTGAACTCTTGATCTTTTTGCCTTCCCCTAAGGGCTGGGATTTCAGTTATCACCACACCCAGGTTCAATATTTTTTTGAATAGTCACTATGTGATTGGAATTATTGAGTGTAATATGTGGTAGAAAACTTAATATTTTTATAGTTCATTAAAATTTTTATTACTGTTGTCTTCTGTCAGGGTCTATTTTGAAAGAATTTAAAAATTCATTTTTCCCTTTTTAAGGATTTATGATATTTTTTGTTCATGATTATGTGTGCCTAAGTGTCTGTATCTTTACTACATGCATACAGTTGTGAGCAGAGGCCAGGAGAGGGCATCATGTCCCCTGGAACTGGAGTTATGTGTAGCTATGAGCTGCCAGTGTGGGTGCTAGGATTGAAGTTCAGGTCCTCTGTGCAAGAGGAAGAAGTGCACTTAACTGTTGAGTCATCTCTGTTGCCCACCCCTTTCTTTCAAAAGTCTTTTTTTTTTTCCCTCTTTTTTTTTTTTAAGTAAACAGACCCATATGTAGTCTTGAACTCTTGTCTCTTACCTGGTAATTCCTTGACCTAATTGTGTTCTTTTCTGCTTCTTAGAAACAATTATGTGGCAAAGTATAAAGCAGTGGTAGATTTATTTTTTTCTAAGTTATTCTCAAATTGGCTTCTTCCCAAGTATATTAAAGTTGTCTAGAACTGTTTCACGTAAATTTTCTTTTGGTTAGTACTATATAGTTTGGCTACATGTACATAAATATTCAATAAAAATAAGTCGGTGTTTGAAAGCTGATTGTGTTTAGTGCTTTCTTGTAAGAGCTGTTTGGAAGGTTAAAAGAAAAATAGTTTAGAGGCCAGTGTGATGGCTTAGTGGACAGGGCAGTTGTCACTATACCTGACCTGAGGAAGGAAAGACCATGACTTCTATAGCTAGCTGTGCCTTTGGTGTCACACATGTAATTACATGGCATACAAAAATAAATTCGATTAAGTAATTTTTTAAAAACAAAATTAGTTTTAAAAACCACATTGTATCCTGATAAACTCTAAGCTCCTAAAAGGTATAATCAGAAATAATTCGTTTCCTTTGGCAACAGGTATAATTGTGCAATCAGCAGTTCTGATGATCGCAGTCTCTTTCGACGACTGAAACTGAATTACGCAATTTTTGATGAAGGCCATATGCTGAAGAATATGGGTTCTATCCGCTACCAGCACCTAATGACAATTAATGTAAGAGTATGCTCGATAAAATTTACCTTTCCTAATTTAATACGTACACACATCATTTTATATCAGGAGTGAGCAAGCTTTTCCTTTAAGGTTCTTTTTGCTTTGCGGGCCCTGTGCCACTGTCATACTTTCTTAAGTAATTCTTTAAAAATGTAAATTAAAATAAATACTTTTAGTACCCTATTGCACATGAGCTCCAATTTGTATAAATATAGCTTATTTTTTACCACTTCACAGAAGTTATTTGAGGATACACAATAGTGCTTTCAAAACATGACCAGCCGTGTTACACTTCTGTCTGAAGTGTAGTAGATGATAGTAAGTGACATCAGATATCTCAACTTTTCTTCTATCACAGAATGCAAAATTGTTAATGATAATTATAATGCTCCCCTTGTCCCCTTTCCTGGGCAAGGTAGACAGGGAGGAAGAGGTGATTAAAGAAGAAAACTAATCTAAGTTTTGTCTTCCCTCTCAGGCACATAACCGATTACTGCTCACGGGCACACCTGTGCAGAATAATCTGCTAGAACTCATGTCATTGTTAAATTTTGTTATGCCACACATGTTTAGCAGTAGCACCAGTGAAATACGACGGATGTTTTCTTCTAAAACGGTAAGTATGTGTATATGTTTTTCTCAGATTTGAAGGTATTTTCTAGGCTCTTGGCTCTTTTGTTTCTTACGGTTGTTTTCATGGCACATGTTCTATCAAAAGAGTTTAGTATACCTGTATGTCAGCATCTCAGCCATAGCATGGAGAAAAATAATGATCAGTTCTATGGCCAGTAGTCAGGAGTTGTGAGGTTCAGTACTGTAATGAGCTGAGTAATAATTTTAAATGTTGGAGAGCTCAGATATATATGGTATCTTGGGTTGTATGTATGTTTCTTTTTTAAATATATTCTTTTTTTCCTTGTATATTCTTTATTGGCCGTCCACTAATTTTAATACTTTATACAATTATGGTGCCATTATCAGACAAAACTGCTATAGTGCTATCAACTAAAGACAAACACTGAAAACTAGTACTTAATTCCTAATCTAAAAAGATTCTCCATCTTGGAAAAGGTGACTGGCCTTTCTAAGCTAGAACTAGAACTCTAGTTTAGGATTTCTAGATACACAGAGGTAGCTTCTGTTTGCATAATCGTTGTTTTGGGAAAGTTAGAGGCTTCAAGGGGTAGACCTTAAAGGTTTTACTCAGCAACCCAATGACTTCATGACATCCATTTGTATCTATGGTTCTACCAAGTACAGTCTGATGAGAAAAAATTATATGCTCTCAGACTTAGATCCATTTCATAAGAATCTCTTATGATATATGACTAAGAAAACGGATTATAAATTGTTAGGTTTTAGTAGACAATATGAACATGTGAAGACGGATGCCTGGTGCTTTGTGCAGAAAGCTCCATTTTACTGCTCCACTCCATGACTCTCCTCCACCTTCTTCAAAGTAAAGAGAGTTGACTGAACTCAGGGGCTTCCAGTTCTCTCTCTACTTTGAGCCGAGTGACCTTATCTAAGCAGCTTCATTCTTTGGGCCTCTTGCTTAAAACTTGAGAGAACACCCACCCCTGAGATTCTTAGATGACCTTCACCTTTTACTTTTGTATTTGCACACATGCACACTGTGTATGTATGTATTCAAGCCTGAGGTTGACTTGAGATATTTTCTATTCTACATCTTACTCTTTTACTATAACTATTCTTTGATAGTTTCATACATGTTTATAATGCATTCTGGTTATATTCATTCCCCAGCCCTTCTTAACTCTTTGTTACCTGCACCATACATACATCTTTACTATGTAATTCTCCAAAAACATCACCTTTGACTAGATACTGTTTTCTGTGGTTTGCATCAAATTATATTGACTTTGGGGAGGACTTCTTTTTTTCTTTTTAATACAATTACAGAGTTGAATTTCCCCCTCATCCTCTCCTCTTTCCTTGTTCTTTCCTCTTTTAAACACATGCACACATTTTTATTCCATGTGATTTATTCAGTCAATGACTGAATTAGATGTTTGTATCTAAATACCAACTAGTTTGGTTCAGATTTATCACTTCAGTAAAATATTTGATAACACACCTTGAAACCTCAAAATATATCTGGAGCTTCAAATAGATTAACAGCTCAGAATTCAGAAATGACTTTCTAGGTCCAACAGTAACTTAGTATAAAGCACGTGTCTTTTATATCTAAGACCATGAGTTTAACTCATACCCCTATGTAGGAGAAAAGCCCAAACAGTCAAGTGTATATTTTGTTATGTGAAGTAGGAATCCATAGATTATGCATATTGTAACATGGGATTATTGTGATGACGTAAAGACATAATTTCTAAAGGATTGGGTTTTTATTTTGCTTAGAAACCCGCAGATGAGCAGAGTATATATGAAAAGGAGAGAATAGCACATGCAAAGCAAATCATAAAGCCCTTCATTCTCAGAAGAGTGAAAGAGGAGGTAATTCTTTATGTTGGTATTTTTGGTTGCATTTTTTTTCATAAGAATTTTGTTTTCTTAGAAAAGTCACATGAAGTGATTTTCCTTTCCAAGGTTCTTAAGCTTCTGCCTCCCAAGAAGGATCAGATTGAGCTATGTGCAATGTCAGAGAAGCAGGAGCAACTCTACTCGGGCCTTTTCAACAGATTGAAAAAGTCTATCAACAACCTGGGTAACATCCGACTTCTACAATTTATGCAAAAAAATGATCTCTGTTTGTTGCATATGATAATTTTAAGGGCTGTTCTTTTTAAGTTAGTTGGGATTTGAATAAATATTTTTAAAACTTAAAAATTGAAATAGACTTTAGTAAATAGCTCTATCACTTTGATTATTAAAAAATGTATACTCTTTGGATCACAGAAAAAAACACAGAGATGTGCAATGTCATGATGCAATTGAGAAAAATGGCCAATCACCCTTTACTACACCGCCAGTATTACACAGCTGAGAAGCTGAAGGAGATGTCTCAGCTAATGCTGAAGGTAAGGACTTAAGTTAGACTCACACTGAGCTTTGCTGATAACACTGGGAAATGCTTAGGGTCTTCTTAGGCTGAAAGTTAGGCAGCTAAATTATCAGGCATATTCATCTTTGAACCACTGCAGGCCTTGCCCGTGCTAACCAAACTCTCCACCATCCACCATCCATGCTGTTGCCCCAGCCTGAGATACATTTTCTAGGCAAAGATAACTTGATGGACAAGAGAATAGATAGGTAATCAGGCCTGGTGTCAGCAAACTGGTCAGTAACAATTTTGTTCTGTTTTTTCTTGGTTAGAACATAAGCATACCCATTTATCTGTGTTGTTTCCTTAGGGATTCTGTAGGGGCAGAACTGGGTAAGTACAGTTTATATCACTCCACCTGCCAAGCCAAAAATACTTATTATTTGCCAGTTGGATCATGGCCCTTATGAGAAGAGTTTGCTAATTCCTCTGACTTTTGTAATACACATTCTTTTAAAGTGTTAAAAAGAAAGCTAAACCAAAGCAAAGACCTCGTATTTGTGTCCTGCTTAATGGAGCAGTTTTCCCAGTCATTTTCTCTGTTCTGTTTTTTCTTTGTTACATTTTTCTCTCTGTCAGTTTAGTCTTTATTTTTGCCCCATTCCTTCTTAATCTTTTTTTTAAATGTAGATAATGTCTGTATATCTGTGTTGAATGCAACACACTGTTTTTTAATTATTTTTTGTTATTTTAAACCTACAGAAAAATTTAAATATGTGAAAATGCAAAGAATTTTTGTAGTGAACCCACTGCCCATGTTACTTTGACTCATTTCTAGTTAGCATTCATGACTACACTATTCTTGTTTCCTATGAACTCCAAATTGTGGAATAGTTGTTTACATGCCAAGAGTAAAGGGTGCTTTTATACGTTAGTAATGGCTATCTTAATTAGAAATATTTGGGCAGAATGACTCATGTCTTATCCTTAATCTGTTGTACTAATGTCTGATTTGGGCATTTTTTTCAAATGTGGAATGTTTTATTAATCTCATTATAAATTGTATTATGTTTTGTTATGTTTTATTTTAAAAAGGAACCTACGCATTGTGAGGCTAACCCTGATCTGATCTTTGAAGACATGGAAGTTATGACAGATTTTGAACTACATGTACTCTGTAAACAGTATCAACACATTAATAGTTACCAGTTAGACATGGACTTAATTTTAGATTCTGGGAAATTCCGAGCTTTAGGATGCATCTTGTCTGAATTGAAACAGAAGGTATTAAAAAGAACGCCTGTTTCTTTGTGTCTGCCTTGTTGGTTGAACTTCTGAAAGAGAAACTATTAGAAAGGATGACACTGACTTTGTTGGCCTAGTAGTTACACTTCCTAAAGTTAAGTTTATCTTCTATTTTCTTCTAGAACCTAGGGTTTAAATTTGCTTCACATATTTGTTTCTGTTCATTTTTTTTATAGAAAATAATAAAAGTTATGTTAGATTATATCTGTGTTAATTTTTTAAGTTTTAATTATTATTTCAAAGGTGACTGATTTCAAAGGTGATTTTTCGAAGGATTCTACAATTTGTATGAAAAAGCTTAAGTTTTCAGTATTTAGGTATAAATATGGTTATGTAGTTGGACTTAATGGTCCTTCTTTAATATAAAAAGGAAATAACAATCAACTTCTGTAACTTAAAAACTGAAAATTAAACTGCTCCTGAAGTTCAGAATCTATTCATGTATAAGAAAAAATAAATTTCTCCTTGGTATTGTTACTTAAATTTTTACTTTAAAAAAAAAATTAAAGCAATTGAACTTACGTAATTTTATCATGGGGAAGTTTTTGCACTCTTTAAAGTACTCTTTATTTTTTAGTGTAATGGTTTTACTCTCCTGTTTCTAATTCATACACATATTTCCACAGGGGGATAGAGTTGTATTGTTCAGCCAGTTTACCATGATGCTGGATATATTAGAGGTTCTCTTAAAGCATCATCAACATAGGTACCTCCGGTTAGATGGAAAGACTCAGATTTCTGAAAGGTTGGTATTAGCTGCCAAGTATCATTTGCTATGTATTCATTAGCATTTTAAATATAAGGAGAATTTTGTAGATAATTCTTGTTTAAAGTGTTAGGCTCTGCTATTTTAAATAGTCTATATTCAAATTATTCAACTATTACTGTTATGAAAATTATATGTTTTCATAATTTTCTCCTTTTTTATTTTTTCACTGTTAGGGATCAAAAACAGCCTTTTACATGCTAGGCAAGCACTCTAGAACTAAGTCATATCCCCAGTCCTGAATTTTTCCCCTTTAAAAAATATTCAAGGGAGGCTTCATCTAGCAATTGATTGGAACAGATGCAGAGACACAGAGCCAGACATTAGGCAGAGCTCAGGGAACCATTCAGAAGAGGGGAGGATAACATTATAGGAGCCAGAGGGATCAGAGATACCACAAGAAACCTCAGAATCAACTAACTTGGACCCATAGGGACCCACAGAGATTAAATCCACAACCAGGGAGCCTATATGGGAATGACCTAGGTCATCTGTGTATATGTTGTAGTTGAGTAAGTAGCTTGGTATTGTTATAGAGATCCTAACAGTGGGAGTTCAGGCTTTGACTCTTTTGCCTACTTTTAGGACACTTTCCTCATATTGGATTGTTCAGAGCCGCTCTAGCCCATGTTTGGGGGCCAAAAATGTTGCGGCCCGAGCTGCCCCACACTTGGGGGCCAAAATGTTACAGACCGCTCTGTCAATGTTGGGACCCGCACTGCCAAAAGCCTTGGTGACTAACTTGTTAGAGCCCACACTGCCCCAAGCTGCTCTGGTCCGTGGGTTGGGGTTCAGCAAGAGAGAGAATGAGGACGGACTCGAGGAATGGAGACCAGACAGAGTGTGATTCAATCCCGTTTATTCTTCAGTCTCTCTTCTTCTCTCCAAGTCCCAAGTCTTGAGTTCCTAGTCCCTAGTGCCTCCAAGTTCCAAGTTACTTCTTCCAAGTGCTAAGTGCCTAATGTCTAATTCCAAGTTCTTCCTCCAAGTGCCAAGATTCAAGTGCCTAATTCCTACTCCAAGTTGTACTCTAAGTTGTACTGAACTCTCCTGTCTGCCTCTCGCCTTTTATATGTCTCACTTCTAAGCCACGCCTCTAAGTCAGGCCTTTAAGTCATGCCCTTAGGCCTTGTCTCTAAATCTGATCCCTTAAGTCTTGGCTCTAAATAACACCTTTAAGTCTCACACACCCAGGGGAAAACCCTGGGTATCTAAAGCAAGATGTTATCAGAGTGTGCTCAGCTGTTGTAGGCCATTGTAATCAAGTCTCTTGTCAGGGTATATGGCTCAAGATGGCTGCAAGGATGATATCCGCCTTCTGTCGGCTCCCCACATTGGATTGTCTCATCTAGCCTTAATATGAGTGCCTAGTCTTACTACTCAGTATGCCATGTTTGCTTGATAACAGTGGGACAGAGGCCTGTTCTTTTCTAAAGGGAAATGGAGGAAGAGTGAGGGGATAGAGGAATGAAAGGATGAGAAAC
This sequence comes from Arvicanthis niloticus, assembly GCF_011762505.2. NCBI lineage: Eukaryota > Metazoa > Chordata > Mammalia > Rodentia > Muridae > Arvicanthis > Arvicanthis niloticus. Next base: position 4,703,926 of record NC_047666.1, read on the forward strand.
TCTGATCAGGATATAAGAAAAATAATTCAAAAAACCACTCAAGATTTAAGGCATCTTAACTGTTTAAGCAAGATTGTTTTAAGGTCAGATTTTTCTTATTTTGAAGGTTAATGGAACTTTTAGAAAAAGTTATAATTCAGCAGGAGGATCTAATATTTGAAGCCAGCCTAGGCTTCTTAATGAGACATCCCCCAAGCCTCCCCACTCCAAAAAGAAAAAAAGAAAAACCCAAAAATCAGTTTTTCTTCTTTTTGTTGTTTTTTTTTTGTTTGTTTGTGACCCTTCCACCTCTGGCTCCTAAACGCTAGAATTATAGGCATGTGTCACCATGCCCAATCTTTGCCTTGTTTTTACAACAAGCACACATTGCCTTTTTTTGTTTTGTTTTTTTCGAGACAGGGTTTTTCTGTGTAGTCCTGGCTATCCTGGAACTCACTCTGTAGACCAGGCTGGCCTCGAACTCAGAAATTCGCCTGCCTCTGCCTCCCAAGTGCTGGGATTAAAGGCGTGCGCCACCACTGCCCGGCCAAAAACCAGTTCTTATAGGGGTTTTTTTTTTTGTTTGTTTGTTTTGTTTTGTTTTTTTTGTTGTTTTGTTTTTTAAATAAAGAAAATAGAATCCTTGGTTCCTCTTGTATACTTCTCTGATAGTAGAAACTGTCAGATTGCTGAGAAACAGACTGGATAAGTATTATTTAGCCAAATCTGAAGTACTCAAAAAATAAAATAATACTTCATATATTAATCAAGTTAGAATGGTTGGATTGATTTAAGGGGTCCTTCCTTCACTGATAGCAGAGGGAAACGTAGATAGAATGGGAAGAACATGTATGTGTACCCCTAGGTTTGCTTTCCATGTGAAGTGACTGTTTTCAGTTCTACATATTTATCCTTTAGTGAAATTGAACCCAATCTATTTGTCTTACAGGATTCATCTAATTGATGAGTTTAATACAGATATGGATATCTTTGTATTTCTCTTGTCAACTAAAGCTGGTGGATTAGGAATAAACCTGACTTCAGCAAATGTTGTTATACTTCATGACATTGATTGCAATCCATACAATGACAAACAAGCAGAAGACAGGTGCCACAGAGTTGGTCAGACTAAGTAAGTATCGTCAGTTGAAATTTAGTTTTCATCAACTACCAGCTTGATTCATATAGAATATTAAAGAAGGTGTGTGTTAGATATCTTATCTGTAGGGTTTTTTTTTTTCAGCAAAGTATAGCTGCTGTTTTTTATCAGTAACCTTGACACTGTCTATATGTAAATTACTATGTACTCATTCATTTTCTAATAATTACTCCCACCTCCATACCAAATAATAGTCTTATCATTTATGAGATGTATATTATCAGTAGTGACAGTTCATGCTTGTAATCCCATCACTTGAGAGGCTAAGTCAGATTCCCCCCAGATGCAGGCCATGCTTATTTAGCAAATGCTCTATCATCGAGCTCTATCTCTACTCCCATTGTAATGAGTTTTTATCAATAATTTTCAAAGTATATATATTGTTCACTTGGATCAGTAGGAAAGGATAGATGTCTAAATGTTTTAATACTTGTAAATGCCCATCTCAAGTACTTTAAATAAAAGAGTTAATTATGGGTCTGTCCTAGTCACTATTCTATTGCTGTGAAGTGATACCATGACCAAGGCAACTCTTACTTTAAAAAAAAAAAAAAGGCATTAAGCTGAGTTTGATGGCACACCCCTGTAATTCTATCACTTGGTAGACAGAGGCAGGTGGTTGGTTCTCTTGAGTTGAATCCAGCCTGGTCTATGAAATGGATTCTAGATTAGTCAGAACTATAGAGAGAAATCTGTCTCAAATAAATGAATGAATGAATGAATGAATGAAATAAGTAAATAATAAAAGAAAGCATTTAATTGGGGGGCTTACCCATGGCAGCAGGAATGGGAGACTTGGTGTTGGAACAGTCATTGAGAACTACATCCTGGTCCATAGGCAGAGAGACACTGGGTCTGGTATGGGCTTCTAAAAGCTCAAAGTCCAGCCCTAGTGACTGCCTTCCTCCAACAAAGCCACACCTCCTAGACCTTCTAATTCTTTCAAATAGTGTCACTTCCTGGTAACTGAGCATTCAGATGAATGTGTGGGAACAACTGTCTTCAAACCATCAGAGTTGTTTACTTTTCTTATTATTCTTGTTGAACTGTTAGTATCTAAATAACATCAGTGATCTATGGAAATGTCATGTGTTTATTTTTAGAGAAGTATTAGTTATTAAACTAATAAGCCAAGGAACCATTGAAGAGTCCATGCTAAAAATTAACCAACAAAAGTTGAAACTAGAGCAAGACATGACCACAGTAGACGAAGGTAAGCAACTTTGTTAGCAGAAATACTGTTTTTTATTAAAATATAGATTACTAGAGTTCTTAGCTAGTATGAATGGTATGTCTGGAGGACAAACTAGAAGAGGATATGCATGCATACATCAAGTACAACACTAACAAAGACTTGTTTTGCCAGAATTGATTTAAAAAAAACAATTTGATTTTGAAAACGTCTCTCATGTGTCTTATATAATGGACACCATAATAGTCTCAAAATAAAATCAAATTTGGACCTATAGCTTCACTCAAAATTTATGATCTGTTCACTGAATGAATAATACTGTCAACTCAGTGGTTGAAAACATTTTATAGTGTAATAACTTTAAGAGCCCTTACATATGCAAATATGTAATACATAATTTTATTTTGACTTAGTAAATATCAAAATATAGAGCTGTAAAATGCACTTAAAAATTGTAATGTCAGTTTCAGGTTGAATTACTTGGGCCTTAGAAAGAAACCTTAAGTAAATGACACGTTTCTAGCTGCTGTGGGAATTGACAATTTTAAGTTCTATAAATTTACGTGTTTTATTCATGTGTATAATTTTTAACAAGTAGTATATTGACATAGTTTAAAACTTAAGTGTTAGAAATGTGCAAATGGTTCTGGAGAGGTGGCCTAGTTGTTATGCGAGCTTCTTATAGCTCACAGGTTCCTCTCCAAGCATACTGGCAGCTCAAAGCCTTCCTCCCACATGTCTTCCCTCTGTTCTGGAAAAGTTGTTTGCCTATTTTGTTTTTCCCTAATGGATGCTTTATTTTTTTGTCCAATAAAACTAAGGATATAATATTGCCATTTACTTAGTTTCAATTTTATCTTTAGCTGTGTCCAGTTTCATTGTTAAAAGGAAGTGACGCTGGGCTTAGAGAATATGAATCTCTTTCCCCCTCACACTGAGTTCTTCTGCCCTGTGAATGACGGGCATATTTGCAGATGAGTGTGTGTATCAGCAATCTTGATGAAACCTCTGGAAAATCAGCATGGCGAAAGAGCATGAGTACTCACAGTCTCCTCCTTTAAAGTCTGTTTCTCTAGAGCTGGCCTTGGCACTTGGCAGTTGGAAATGCAGAGTTCCAAATTCTCTATTAGACTTAAACCTGTTTAGAAACTCTGGCAGTGGTACTTAGGAGTCTAATGTAACAAGCTTTCTTGTTGACTTTGCTGTATATTAACTGGAACCATTGCTTTATGATAAAAATTGTGGGATTCTTTTTTAAAGTAACTGTTTTATTACACTTTTGAACTTTTATTGCAAAACTTTTTATATTAAAATCTTGAAACCATGGTATGAAGGAAAGCTCGCTCACTGGCAGCTATGAAGGGTACAGTGTGTTGACGTTCTCGCTTCCAGCACCAGTATGAAGTTAGTTATAGGTGTGGCAGTTCACATTCAGGATTTTAGATAAATGTTTTCTAAGTTGTTGCAAACAAGAACATTTTAGATATAACAACATTTTCTATTCAGATTTCTCCCAATTGTCCTTTTAATAGATTTTTAATGAGGTTTCTTTGTTTTGTTTCACATGTGTGGGTCTTCTGCCTTTGTGTATGTTGCACACTGACTTTGTGTATGTCACACACTGACTTTGTGTATGTTGCACACTGACTTTGTGTATGTCACACACTGAATTTGTGCCATTCATGCAGAAGCCAAAAATCGGCATTAGATCCCCTGAAACTGGAATTGCAGATGGTTGTAAGCCATCATGTGGGTGCTTGGAATTGAACCCAGGTCCTTTGGAAGAGCAACCAGTGCTCTTAGCTGCTAAGCCAATTTTAATCCAGTACCCTTTTAATATTTCTACACTTTCTTTTGAAACAAGGATCCTGCTAATGTTCACACTTTTGATTTTATTTTGTTCTGTCCATAGTATCTTTACACTAAAAGACTCTATAGTTTTTTCTCGCTTCACATTTCTCTAGTGTGATGCCACTTAGTTTTAAGAGAAGTAGTCACTTAGTGCCAGGGGCTGCCTTTCGTCTGTTGAGTACTCTTGAAGGGACGGGTATCTGCAAACTCCTTAACAGTCTGTCCAGTGTTCAGCATCTTGTGCATATGTATCTTTACCAGAGTAGAGCAAATGAAAGTGCTTCTGTAGTTTTGATTGTGTCTCGGATTTTGTGAGAGATTTGCTTCATTGTGCTGCATTTCAGCCATTTAGAGTTTATCGCTGCACGCATCAGAAATAGTTGTGACTTTATAGCTGTGCTGTTGCCAGTAAGTGGGAACATAATAACTCAGCTGTATAGGGCAGGTCAGGGTTTCAATGAGATGACACCAAAACAAGCTAGGAATTAGTTATAGGTAGGAATACACCAAAGAAAAGGTTGAGAGGAAAATACATCTTAGAAGGCCAGATATTTCTGCATAACTTTCACATCATTTTCTACCCTGCAGCTGATGAAGGAAGTATGCCAGCAGATATAGCCACATTACTAAAAACATCGATGGGCCTGTGAAAGGAAGGAGAGCTCGGAATTCCTGATTGATGAGGAAATACCAACTTGGTGCATTCAAGGACATTCACATCACAGTGACCATGGGGTTTATGAGCATTTGTAACTTTTTATAATTTCATGTCGCATTTCACATAGTATGGACAACTTTTTGCCACTAACTGGATTCTCCAGATACTCACACCCTGAAGATGTTGAATAATCATTTTTCAAAGCAGTTTTCTGAATGGGGATTAGTTGGTGATTGTTTGTAACAAATATGCTAATGCTTTAGAAATGTCAGTATTTTTGTAATTATTTCTACCTCCAAATATATATACATATATATATATATATTGTCTTTCACTGGATAATGTGTGTAGATTTACATGTGCCTTATTTGACAATGTTTATGTCTTGTTTTGCCTGTCTGATTTGAAGTTTTTATTATGTTAAAGAATGCAGCTGTATAGGTTGTTTAGTCTTCATTGTGTTGCTTATTTGAAGCAGATGTTCACCAATGTCAGTAAGAACTTAGTCTGAATCAAAAGGTGGCATTCCATCTACTGACATCCCCAGGTCCTCTTCCTCCTCCTATTAGAACACATTTATTTTGGCTAGGCATTAAGTTGTTTTCCAGTGAGTAGGAACTGAAGCCTTTCTCCTGCTCGGGTGCTCAGTTCCTTCTTTCATATTTTTACTCCACCTCTGGCTCATTAACTCTGCCTACTCTTGTGTGTGTTACTATCAGCTTCCTCTCCCGATTTTGCTTCTCTTAACCGTTGCCCAGTCGCTTCTGCTCCAGTTTTCTCTCACACATTTCCTTCTGCTGTATCACGAAGATCAGCAGATGCTGGTGGTCCTTTCCTGTCCAGCAGAACAGATTAACTTAAAGCTACTTCACTTCAAAGGAACCTGGATGTGACTTCATACTAAGGTAGCATTAGGTACTGCATGGAAATAGGTCAGTAACTTTAAATTCTTAACAAAATAGAATTTACCAGTTCCCAGGATTTCCAAGACAGGACCACCTGAAGAGAAGCCATTGTTCAATTCCAGTTCATTGTAAGTGACAAAATGAAATTTAGAAAGAAGTAAAATTGTCTATTTGATATTTCAGTCTTTATTAACTTTTCATTTAAATTTTGCCTGTCAGTCTATATTGCTGTTTTTATTATACACCAGATTCTTTGTATAACTTGTGAGTTTTATGTGCTTGTTTTATAATGTAAATATCATTATAAATAAACTTATTTATAAATGAAAGAGATTTGTTCATTATTGGAGCTCATACTTTTCAAGATGTCCTGAGTGCTAAGGTGCTAGGTAAACTTAGATGGCTGACATGATCCTACAGTGTGCTTTTTTCCAGGTATCTGAGACTCTGAACTCCTGACTCAGTAGATATAATATTGAAGATACATGAATATATCAGATATTTCTCCCCACTACAGGGCTACCAGGAATCTGCAGGTGTTAATGCTACCTCCTTGTGATCACAGTCCCCATGTCTCTTAGTCAAGTTGTTAGGAAGCGTACCTTTTAAACTCACAGTGAATTTCTCTTAACTTTTCTGTATGAAATGTATCTCCCTCAGTAGGCTCATTGGTTGTGGTGTTGTTATATCTGAATTTCTTCTAATGAAATGTAGTTGGATTCTCCCTGTAATATTCTATTATTATGTCTTGGGTTTAATAAAAATATTTGTGATCATTAAGTTGTATTCATACCCTTTGTAATGGGTTTTAGCCCTCTTTCTTTTCCCCCAAAGAAGTATGTAATATTGAACAGAAATGGGAACATCTTATGTTTAAGATATTGCTTGGCAATAAATAGGGATTTGTTACATAGAATGAATCCTCAATTGTCCTTTCCTTGGGCCAGTCCCATTAAACATCACAGTCCGTTAGTAGTGGAAAACATACATGATCCACAGTTGTTAACATGACCAACTGAAGCAGGCGTTTATTTTCCCTTTCTTGAAGCAGGATTTCTTGGCGTAGACCTAGCTGTCTTGGAACTCTGTAGACTAGGATGACCTCTGCCTCCCAAGTGCTGTGATTAAAGACATGTACCACCACCACCACCACCACCCATCATGAAGTAGGTTTTATTTTCTTAGTACAAGTCACACATGCGTAATAAGTATGCCTTATGTGTCTTGTCTTAGACAGGTAACTTGCCAATAGGAGTTCCTATAGAGTCAGAAGATTGCGTTTCCATTTGTGCAGCACTATGCACCCTGTAAGGAAGGGCTCTAACCTTCAGTGGCTGCCTGACTTAAAATTATGGTTATGTTAAATACTGCCCTATAGAGCATGCTGAGGTTATGTTTTACACTTATCGTAGAAATATGTAAGACTTACTATTTTTCAATTTCCATTTTCCCCCATAAGAGTTCTATATATTACTTTTCCTAAATTCTGTTTCCATTAAAGATGGTCTTTCTCTGTGTAGCCCTGGCTGTCCTGGAACTCACTCTGTAGACCAGGCTGGCCTCAAACTCGGAAATCCATCTTCCTCTGCCTCCCAAGGGCTGGGATTAAAGGCGTGCACCACCACCGCCCGGCCCAGAAAAAACGTTCTCAAGAAAGAGATATTAAATAACAGCACGCCTAGCTGGACATGTTTCTTTCTGTCTCCCCACACTGTTTTGTTTTTATTTTTTTGCCTTTTAGCAATATGTTCCCCTGAATATCACATAAAGCATAAGATCATCATTATTAGTATTTCCATACACACTGCAATGTACCAAGCAAACTATTAACATTTATGATGCCAACACACAAAGCAAAAGTCTGCATTCTGTCAATATAGTTTAAAATAGGAATCCAGGTAGGGCAGCATGGAAGTGGGATGGTAATGAGTTCTAAGCCAGCTTGGGCCACATTGTGCATTCTAGTCAGCCTTCAGATACCAAGTGAGACAACAGTCCAGAACAGTCCTAGGGGATAATAATGCGAATTGGAAAATTCTTTTAAGAAAAATGATTGCATTTTATTTAATAAAATGTAGGTACAAATGACACACTACATAAGGGGAGGGCAGAGGACAGTAGGTGGAAGTTAGTCTTTAGCTTCCGTTATGTAGGTACCAGAGATTGATGTCAGGTCCTCTGTGTTTGGCATCAAATGCCTTTATCCATGGAGCCATCTCACTGGGCCATTGTTTAGAGGATTGTATAGAGAGGTGCTTTTCACCCTTTGTCTCTGCTTCTCGACTACCATGAGTAAGTAAACACAGTCATTTTGTCACAAATCCAACCCAATGGAGCCAGCCAACCACTGGGCTAGAGTCTGTAAGGTGGAGTCACATAAATCTCTCCCTGTAAGCTGTTGCGTATCTATCACAGTTTGTAAGCAATTAAGAGCTAATTATCACAGACTGGGTTTGGTTTTTTTTGTTTGTTTGTTTGTTTGTTTTTTGTTTTTTTTTGTTTTGTTTTTTTTTGTTTTGTTTTTTTTCCAAAGAAGTCCCAGTTCAGAGCAACACTAGGAGCAGTCCCATTTCCTGCTGTCCCCACACCTACAGTCTCCCCTGTTACTAACATCTGGTATATACGCTACAGTTTATATTCCAGTTTTGGTGTTCTGCATTCTGAGTAAATTTATAAATGTAAAGATGTACTCATTACTATTGACGGCATCCCACAGAACAGACTACCCAGATTGCCTATCTGCCACCCGTCTTCCCCATGTCACCACTGACCTGGTGGTAGCTTCTCATCCTCTATCATTTTGCTTTTCTCAGTATTTTGCATAGTTGGAGCCTTTTTGTGTAGGTTCCTTTCACTTGGCTGTGTGTCGTACTGGCTCGCACTGTGTTCTGTTCATGGCTTACTAGCCCAAACCTGTACATACCAAGGCTTATTTCTACATTTCTTGCTAAAGAATGTCTTTGAAGTTTTTAAAGTTTTAGCAGCTGTATGTAAAGCAGCATCCAAGATACATGTTCAAGCTTACTGTGGACATGCTGTCAGCTCATTTGAGTAAATACATAATGTAAAACTGCTGGTCTACACAGAAGGGGGCATTTGGTTTTTTTAGGGAAACTAGGTCCAAGTGCCATCTTTTGCATTCCTGTCCCCAGTTAGTCCCAGGTCCCATAACTTCACTGCCTCTCCAATGTTTATTTGGTCTTGAGATTTTAGCAATCTAGTCTGCACTGTTACTATAATTCCCTGGTGCCATCGTATTGCCGCCACCTCACAGGCTCACTCCCACCTTTGTATCTTCCAGCTGACATTTCAATCTGGATATTTATTTTTTTTTCTATTAGTTTTTCACAGTTCTTTATATTATTTTCAACAACAGTTTTTTGCCAGGTGAATGTTCTGCACACACGTTCTCCCAGTTTCTTTAATCCGTTGATTTCTGGTATTTGTTTTTTTAAGACTTGTTTATTTATTTTATGTATGTGACTATGTCATTCTCTTCAGACACACCAGAAGATCAGATCCCATTATAGATGGTTATGAGCAACCATGTGGTTGCTGAGAATTGAACTCAGCACCTCTGGAAGAGCATTCAGTGCTAACTGCTGAGCCATCTTTCCAGCCTGTTTTTGTTATTGTTTTTGTTTTTATGAGAAGGATTATTGTAACCTCTGTCTCTTGTCTCTGGGGTACCTAACTTTCTATGTCACAGCTTCTTGTCTCTACAGCCTCTTGAATTGCAACAGTGCCTAATGCAGTCGACTTGCTGTTACTCCATTTCTGCGGAATTTCAATTACGCTTCAACATCACTTTCTTTGCTGTCCTTTAATTTTGAGTTCCTTCTTTTTAATTACCCATTTTGTGACATGTCAGACAGATGTGTATTTTTGTGAAGTAGCTTATACACTTTGGTGTATACCTGAATAACATGTAGTGGCTAGTGACCATTCTAGTGACCCTTAGTTTCTGTGTAGCAATTTGTTGATTGAAGAGCTAGCTGCAAAATCTGTACTTCACATGATTACTCATGATTAAGATACTGCGGTGACTAATAACACTAGCCAGGAAACTAGTGTCATTTAACTAACGCATTCATGCATGCTGATACCAATGCACAACAACATATATTGTGAACTGTTTCCCTGTGATTATAAAAAGTATAAAGTTTTGAAAAAATTGAAAACTAAATGCCTACAGAAAAAGACAAAACCACAACAAAAGAGTCATACACAGCAAGCAGAATACTACAAAGTAAGAGTTCTAGTGGTGGGGAGAAGTGTGCAGATTCTCTACCCAATGGAGCTCTCGTCTGATGATGGGTCCTGAATCGTCTAGAGTTTTGTCTGTGGCCTCTTCAGTATCCAGGCAGAAATGGCAGGAATATCTTGGACTCTGTTCCGTAATGAAGCCAGCCTGGGGTAGATATCCAACAAGTCAGGCTTTAAGACCAAAAGTGTGGTGCTGCAGACATCCCAGTAGAAGTCTGCCCAAGTTACCTGTTTAAAGGAAAGCAAAGACTTGGCTTTTGAATATATTAAAAAGAAAAGCATTTTAAAACTGAACCTAATAACTCTCAAAGAGCATTTCCTTTCCATTTGAAAACAATTCTTTGTTGGTGCAAAAGCTGAACATGTGGATGATAAATTGGAAGCTGACAAGCATCACAATGACCAAGTCATTTAAATGACTACGGTCTGTGACAGTGTAGATGCCTGAGACAGGCAGATTGCAGCAGATGGTCCAGTGCTACACTCCTTTGAAGCCCTGTCCAGTCTCCACCTATCTGACCTAACTCAGAGATTTCCATCTGTTCCAAAAGCCCTCTGTAGAAGAAGATAGGCTCATCCCAGGTGTGTACATGTTCACTGTACACAAGTCTTGTGATTGAGAATAGCAGGCTCCTTTTTGTAAGTCGTCATTGATGATTCCACACTAGTCCTGCCAACATCCTATGTGTAAGGGGATCTGTGATTATTTCATTGTTATGTACCTTGTAACTTTGCATTTTAAGGTATAAAGGAATAAATAGGGTGTGGGTTATCCCTTCAGGGTCTATAGTTCCAAATAAAAGAATCTGTAAAATACATTGTCTTTGAATCATATCAAGACAAATAACTATATGGGTATCTGGTCCTTAATAGAATGCTAACCTTGGCCAAGGTGACAGGTATAGCCCATCTTAAGCCTGGGCCAGCTGAGTGTTATCGCTCCTTGAGCTTCATCAGTGGGGTGTGACATTGGTCCCCTAACCACAACAGCAGAGTTCAATTTGTTTTGTTATTTGTTCACTTTTTCATTTTTTATTGTTGGGAGACAGTCTAACACTGTAGCGTGTTTTACTGGAGCTCCCTCTGCAGACCAGGCTTCCTGAGATTGCGCTTGTTTTCCTAAGCTCAGCGATAGAGTGGAATTTAAGTGTGGACTAGAGCTTGCTGTGTGTGCATAATTTACTAGAGCTGGTTGCTGGTGTTTTACACTGTTGCTGTCATCTAAGAAAGACTGCTGCACTTACAGTTCAACTAAGAAATGTTTATCAAGTACCTACTGTGTGTCATACCCACATCTAAGTGTTGGGGATGGCAGAGAGCAATCTGGGATGCAATGCCCTCCTCTGATGTAGATGTGTTTGTTGTTTGTTTGTTTGTTTGCAGTGCTGTGGACAAAACTCAAAACCTTCAAATAACACCGAATATCATCCCCAGTCTGGGGTTTTCTTTTAGAAGAGATTTATCAAATACACAGTGAAATGGCCGATGAAGGCAAAGTGCAGTGGCTAACATGGGCAGAGGGAGCCTCCAAGAGGTGATGTTTGTTTAAGTCAAGGGCTCCTAGAATTACACAGAAAACAGAGACGGAAAAGGAGAGTTTATAAAAAGCAAGTGAGAAGTGAGGGGACTGTGCAGTGTGGTGGAAAGCTGAGGAGATACAGGGACAAGGTATGCTGATCAGAGTCACCTAAGCCACAGACAGCAGTTCTTCCTGTCTTCCATACAGCCCGTCCCAAAAGGCTGGGAAACTCCACCCATAACAGCACTGAGATCAGTTAGATTTGATTTGGGTGGAGTTATGGTCCTGCTCTGGAAGCCCATCTCTAGCATTTGGCCAGATGTGACATCTGTGACACAGGTGGTTTCTGGTGGTCACTGGCTAGGCTCATCACTTCTTCAGGGTTGGCAAGTGATAATGTTTGTACTCTTATTTATGACTAGAATACTTTTTTCTGAAGAGAAACTTGTACTGCTTGCATAGAAAAGGCGGGACAAGTGCTTCCAACCAAGCATCTCACATTCCACTTCATTCTTTCAACATGGGCTCCATACTACAGCTTGCCAGGATCTTGGTTGCGGGAGTTGTATGTTTGGATGTAGTATACATTGTCATAACTTCCTCTGTTTGTTTTGACTTGTTTCAGTTTGCTGCTGTTCACATTCTCATTGACGTCTAGATCACTCCATTTCTAGCCAGTCCTGAGATGACTCCAAAGTCCTTTTGATACTAACTCTGGTTGCTGTGGTAGCTTACTATTAGCTCTTAGTATAAAAAGCACTCGCTATATTTCTTGTCTCAAATTGAGATTAAGTCATTTGTCTCCAAACCCCCAGTTCCTTTCAGTATTTAAGAGACCAGAATCTGGGTATAAGGAGATACCCATAATTTATCTTTGTCTCCTTTTCTTCCACACCAAAGATCCTGATTCTTAGTAACATCAGTGTAACTTCTGATTTTTCCACTCACAATGTGTAAATTATAAATAATATTCTTAAAACAATACCAATTGTGCCCAGAGCTGCTAGTATTTTTACTGAAAATGGTGTATGTTTTTTTTTTCTGATATTCCTACTATGAGCTCAGATTACAGTGCTTTGCACTGAATGTAGTTTTTTGTTATTAAGAGCACAGCACAGGGGCTGGGGAGTTAGAGTTAGCTGGGTTGGTAAAGTGCTTTCTGTGCAAACACCATGAGGAGCCACGTTTGAGACCTAGAACTCATGTACAAAAGATGGGTATTGTGGCGTTGGCTTGTGATCCTATCTCTTGGGAAGAAAAGACAGGATCGACCTTGGGACTCACTGGTCAGCCAGCCTAGCCTGGCTGACCAGTGAGACACCGTATCTCAGAAAACAATGTGGACAGTGTCTGATGGACAATAACTGAGGTCAACCTCTGGACTCCACATCATACACACACGGATATTTACATACATGTTCATATGTACACAAATGCACAAAATAATGCAATAAGTAGTCTTTTTGTACTCTTAAGTATGTGACACAGATTCATTCATTTGCTTTTGATTCTTAGGATAGCTTCTAAAGATTAATGTATATAATTATATAAATTATGAATTACATATTCATGACTCCAGGTCAGATCTCTGTAAAGAGTTAGTTGAAAGAAGTTTAGTGTTCTATTTTCTCTACTATATTTTCTGAGTAATTATCCTCCAGCCCTGCCCCACCCCCATTCTTTCTTCTTTCCATTTTGAGACAGGGGCTCATGTAGCCCAGTTTGGCATCAAACTTGATATGGAGCCTCTCATGTGTTGGGATGACTGACAGGTGTGTACTGTCACACCTGGCTGGAATAACATTTTTACTCAGTAAGCTTTTAGTTTGTTGATTTATCTAAATACAGTTGCTGGCATTTTTAAAAACATAAAATATACTCACATAATTGCCAATAAACCACTCTTTGTCTCCTAAGTATGTGTCCAAATCTTTCAGAAGACGAGGTGCTTGACGTGTGAGCAATTCATTGAACATGTGCTCCTAGGAGAGAGCAGACATCCCTGTAAATCGTGAGAAGCGTAAGAGCAATCTGTACAGTGAGTGGGAAGGAGGGAAAGCGACGATGCATTTTTGTCATAGTTATGACCGTATCGAGACGTGACTCAGTCATTGATTACTCAAGTTTTAAAATTATTTTATTTTGTGTGTTTGGTGTGTACTCATGTGTACACATGTGCCACAGAGCCTGGTGGAAACCAGAAGGCAACATTCAGGGGTCAGTTCTCTCCTTGCACCACAGAAGGAATCAAACCCTAGCTCCTCAGATTTAGAAGCACCTTTTACCAGTTGAACCATCTCACCAACCCTATTACTCATTTTAAAGTATTTTTGCCACCAGTTTCATTATGTATTTTCATGGTGGTATTACACTGTGCCCTTCCACCAGGCCTGAGTCTTTTACCACAATAGCCCAAGCAACAGTAGGACCTAGGAGAAGCATTGCCTTGCCAACCTTGGCGCCTTGGAGTCTGCTACGGAGCTAAGAAGAATGGACCCCCTCCTGAGCTAGCCTTGACACCTTCTGGACTGCTATCTCCTAACCCACCCCTGGGCTGAACCAAGAAGAGACTGGGGGGGGGGGGGGCAGGGCTTCCCCTTTATATATGAAAGCAAAATATTAAACTTTAGGCCTTGATCAGAATACTTTGTCTTGGCCCCACGTTTCTCTCGCCTCCATTCCTGTTCATTCCCAGGCTTCCTCTCAGGTGAACCCGGTTCCCGTAGCTGCTGGCGGCTACATTACATCACACAGGATATTTTTATACAAATATTTTATATGTGTATGTATTATACACATACATCATATTTTCTGCATCCGTTTCTATATTTTTGACAGGTAAGTTCTGTCATTTGTCTACTGTGGGCAGTGCCATCATAAACATCAATGTGCAAGTGTCTCTGTGATGTGCTGATGTAAATGCTAGAGCAAGTCATGGTAAATATGGTTTTAGTTCATGAGAAACACCTATTATTATTTTTTTAAACTCTTAGTTTATTGTAGTAAAAATTACTATGTTTTTAGACTTCTGAAATCCCCCTTTAACATAAAGCCTTCATAATTATGTGACTCAACTGAAGGAAATAAATGCATAGCATTCTCTGAGTCTGGACTGCCAGTTTGGGTTTCTCCCTCATCACTGCACCCGCTGGGCATAACAGGCCGTAATGAATCATGACACCTGTGGTGGTTTGGATAGCTATGGCCCCATAGACTCATTCATGTGTTTGGATGCTTGTCCTATGGGGAATAGCATTATTAGGAGGTGTGACCTTGTTGCAGGAGGTGTGTCACCGTGGGGGCAGGCTTTGAGGTCTTATATGCTCAAGCTATGTCCAGAGACACAGCCTCCGTCTGCTACCTTTGGATCAAGATGGAGACCTCTCAGCTCCTTCTCCATCACCATACCTGCCTGCATACTGCCATATTTTCTACCATGACAATACTGGACTAAACCTCTGAAACTGTAAACCAGCCCCAATGAAATGTTTCCCTTTATCAGAGCTGCCTTGGTCATGCTGTCTCTTCACAGCAATAAAACCTAACTAAAACAACACCCATGGGACCTTAGGAGTGTCTCCTCCTTGACAGCCACTGTGCCTCAGCATGAGCTTTGTCTGCCTTGCATATCATCTACAGGACACACCAGCCACTCCCTTCTGATAAGTTATGTAAGGGACTATAAACAAGAAAGGTAATGCAAGACACCCATAAAACAGATGGGTGCCTTTATTACATGGTTAGGTTTCATTTTGTCTCTGAAGACCAAGTCATTTATTCATAGCCTCGTTCTTCCTGAGAACTGAGTGCTTGCCAAACATGGTGGCACACCCTGTGATCTCATCTCCCTGGGTTGAGTCAGATATGAATATTAGTCAAGGCTAGCCTGTATCTCCTAGACAGCTGCACACAGTGGAGTGCAGGACATGGTTGCTTGAAAGCTTTATGAAGGCCATGTGTATTTTTAAATAGTCACGCTCTCACTGTCAAGTCCAAATAAAAACTTACAATATCTACATTATTGGCCGGGCGGTGGTGGCGCACGCCTTTAATCCCAGCACTTGGGAGGCAGAGGCAGGCGGATTTCTGAGTTCGAGGCCAGCCTGGTCTACAGAGTGAGTCGCAGGACAGCCAGGGCTATATGGAGAAACCCTGTCTCGAAAAACCAAAAATAAATAAATAAAATATCCACATTATTGATCGCTCCTCTAGCTCAAATTTTCTTTATAATTTGTCAAATTATTTTCAACTAATAAAATTTAAATTACTACATAGAGAATAATCATTTCTTAAGGTTTATTTTAAACAATATGAATAAATGTAATTGTTACATCTTTTGTTTTTAGGGGTGTGTGTGTGTGTGTGTGTGTGTGTGTGTGTGTGTGTGAAGTACTAGAGAGGCCTTAGGTATGCCAGAAATACTCTGTCTCTAGCCCTATGTATGTTTCTTGTTAAATCTTGGTGGCCACTCTTTGACTTGCTGGACTCTGACATTTCTGGTCTCCTCTTCAGGAACGTTGTTGGCTGGGTTTTGCCCCTGAGAAGGAGATTCTCACTATTTCCAAATCCTCACTACCACCGTCTTTCATTGTTGAAACTGCAACTTCAGAATTACCGCTCTCCTGCTAGTCTCCCACCTGCATGTTGCTCTTCAGATGAGAAAACACACATAAACAGACACATTGGGCAGGTAAATAATAAACACTCGCCGGGCGGTGGTGGCGCACGCCTTTCATCCCAGCACTTGGGAGGCAGAGGCAGGTGGATTTCTGAGTTCGAGGCCAGCCTGGTCTACCGAGTGAGTTCCAGGACAGCCAGGGCTACACAGAGAAACCCTGTCTCGAAAAACAAAACAAAACAAAACAAAACAAAACAAAACAAAACAAAAAAAACTCATAATAAATTCAAAGGCATTCTGGTGACCAGCATTCACAGACATATTGTTTCATTTAATCCTTTAAAATTGGAAATAGAATTTTAGCAACAACACAGAAATAACAGCAAGGACTAGATCTCCTGCATTTCTTCGAGCACACATAATGACAACTTTTTATCAGTGAGACTTGCATGATGGATGGCCCACATCTGTAATCCCTGCACTCAAGAGGCAGGCTCAGGGCAGCTGCAAGTCTAGCCAGGGCTGAATAGTAAAACTCTGGCTCACTAAAAAGAATAAGTTTTATCACCTTACTGCAATATTTTGATTTTGCAAATGTCGCCTGACCACAAGGTGGCAGCAGTGGACTCTGCTGCCGAGACTGAGCAAAACAAACTTCATGGACGATGTAGTCGGAGCTATGAGCAATGCCTCTGAAACATGTTCTTTTGTAAAATTTGTTCCTGAACCTAAGTTTCTGTCTTCTGAACCAGGTTTTAGACATGTAAGAGCACCGACCACTGTGTTATGCACAGAGCTGGAGTGTGAGTATTATGAGCAATGTCCAGAGATAGTCTCCTCTGGGGTGTGCCCTGCCATGGGGCCTCGGCCACAGAATAGTCGAAAATGAGAGACCAGCCAAGAAGGCGGCAGACTGCTTTGCAGTGGGGTCTATGGAACCCTGGACACAAATCTGTATGCACTTTCTTTCTACAGTGGGGAGCATGATGTATTTGTTTATATTGATATGTAAAATAGATGTCACACCTCACAAATATAAGGGCAAATTAACACTTAACTCTATAGCATCTAATTGTACTAGCTGAAGTTAAGTGAACTCTTTCCACCTTGTCATGTGTATACACACTATCACTGGATGCTCCCAACACGCTTCAAAAAAGAGCCCTTATGCCTATACTTCACACTGCAAGACTTTGAACTGTGAAAAGGGAATTGTCACTAGTAAGACAATAACAGGATTCAAGCCCGTTATATGACTCCAGAGCCCAAATATATTACGTCCGAAAGCCCCTCTCTTTCTCTCTCTCTCTCCTTTTCTCTCTCTCTCCATGCACATATCCCTGACATACCTAATTTATATAAATTATTTGTCTAAATATCTCTAATCAGAAGATCCTAATCATGTAAACAGAATTTAGAATGCAGGTGTTATAGTAAAATGACGAGACTGACATTGGTTGTTCTGGGCTGTAGCTTTTGGACCTGGACTGTCTCTTTAAATTTATAATTTCTATTTGTACTCAGTGTTTAGGGCAGCAGCAGGTGGGATGACATCACACCCTAGGAGTTGAGACCATGCATCTGAGAGTGACCATGGTTTGTACGCCCTTCACAGCACTTCCTGTCTAAACACCTGAAACCAAGGTATTAATCCACTTGCGTCTCCCTGTCCTCATCTGGAGCAGTCAAGCTCTGTATGATCAGGCCATGGGTTCTGGGGTTTTGCCAGGTGGGTTCAGGTCACATTCTTACACGTCTCTGACTCTGAACACCTTCCAAACTACTCTGGCTGCTTCTTTGTCTTGAAAGACAGCAGAACATGACAATGAAATGCCTTTCTCTCCACTGCAGGTAAAAGGGTGAGGAGACAAGAGTGACACCTGGAGGTGGGACCTGATAATGCAGAGTCCCGGCAACCATTAAATGAGCAGTTAGTTTGTCATTAGAGGGCACTGAGATAGTCAGTTAAGTAATAAAACCTGTCAAGAAATAGACTATGTAAAAACCTGATAAAAAGAACTCAGGCATCCATAAGTCAAGTTGAGGGTGTCCCCAGAAAGCACAATAAAACAAACAACAACAACAACAAAAAAATCCCTAAAAAATGGGAGGTAGATAAACACTCACCCTCTCAGCACCAGGGGTTCTGTGTGACAAAGAGAATAAAGGAGATAGTGAAGGAATTCTAAAAGATTCATGGATATTTGAAAATTTCAAGGTGTCAGGCTGAATGGGCCCAAACAAGATGGTGCCACGCTGGAAGGATGGCTCAGCTTATAAGATGCTTGCTGTTCAACCTCAGAGAAACCAGGCTCTCTAACACACAGCTTAACCCCAGCACTGAGCAGCAGGGAGGGTGTGTGGCCTTTGTTGGTCTGTCAGTCTAGCTGAATTGGTGAGCTCCACATTCAGTGAGTGACTCTGTCTCAATCAGTAAGCTAGAGAAGGGTTGGGGAGCAATTGGACATCAATCTGTCCTACATGTATACATATCTGTGCACTCAGATACAAGCAAGAAAGAAAAGAAGATGGTGCCAAAAACTCATCATTTTATACATATGAGTATGTATGTATATACATACATATATATATACACACGTCTCTCTCTATATATACAGGCACACACACATAAAATTTGTTTGCTTGTTTTGTGAGATAGGTTCTCACTATATAGCCTTGGTTGGCACAGAGCTTCCTTTGTAGACCTGGAACTACATAGGAAGAGATGTGCTTTCTTCTGTCTCCAGAGTGCTGCGGTTAAAGGTGTGTGCCTATGTATGCAACAAAACCCACCATTCTAAACATTTAGAACTTAAGGGAAAGTAATTAGATTAGCCAAACTTGTCAACAGCTGAGAGACTGTCATGTCTTCAAATACTAGTGGAACACACACTGCATGCAATAAAGATGCCCTTGCCCAGCAGTCTTAGGGTTTCTAGTGCTGTGATAAGCACTATGACCAAAAGAAACTTACAGAGAGAAGGGTTAATTTCAGTTTACAGCTCTCAGGCTACACTCTATCACTGAGGGCATGCAGTGCAAGAGCTCAAGGCAGGAGTCTGGTAGCAGGAACTGAAGCAAGCAGAAGTCATGGAGGAGAGCTGCTTATTAGGCCCTGTGGTTTTCCAGCCTTCTTTCCTATAGAACCCAGGACCACCTACCCAGGGATAGCCCCACCCACAGTGTCAATCGATAATTAAGAATATTCTCCATAGCTCTACCCCCAGGAAACTGTGTGGCTGGGGCTTGAAGGACCCAGGAGACCATGGGTGCCTCCGCATTGTACAACCTGGTGCTGAGGCTGCAGCCTCAGCAAGTTCTCCTGGGCATGAAGAAGAGGGGCTTCAATGCTGACTGCTGGAATGGCTTTGGGGGTAAAGTCTAGGAAGGAAGAGACCACTAAGGATGGGACTAAGAGGGAGCTTCAGGAAAAATGTGGTCTGACCATAGATACACTGCACAAGGTGGTCCACATCTCATGAGCGTTTGTGGGTTCCCTCAATCTGATGGACATCCATATCTTCTCTACTGAGCACATACACAGGAGGTGCACAGACAGTAAAGAAATGTGCCCTTAGTGGTTTCCGCTTGACCAGATTCCCTTTGCCGACATGTGACCTAATGACAGCTACTGGTTCCTACTCCTGCTTCAGAAGACGTTCCAGGAGTCCTTGTTCCAAGGAGACGTCAAGGTCCAGAATCAGGACACCACCCTCGACTACTTGATTTGTGAGGTGGATAAATTCTAATCAGCGGTCTATCTGGTTGTGATAACTCAGGTTGTTACACAGTCGAAAGCTGTTCAAGGCACCACGAGGGGCTGACATTTTCTGTTTGCAAAGTGTTGGGGCTGAAATGTGAAATGTCACGGATAGCCTAATATATACTTCATGCCCACCTACTGATCTTGTTTTAGAAGGATATGGCACTTTTAAGAGGCAGAGCACTGACAGGGGAACTGAGTCACTGGGGGTTGAAGAGATGAAGGGTGAGCTTTAAGGTTTTCTAGGTGAGCTCCACTCCTGTCTTCTCTGTTTCCTGACCAGCTACCTCACACTCCTGCCACTGTGCCTTATCTGCCATGATGGACGGTATTGCCTCCATCTATGAGTCAAAACACTTGCTCCTCACCCCCCAAAAAAGAACGAAAAAAGAGAGAAAATGCCCCATAGCATTCTCTAGAAGCCAATCTTATGAAGGCATTCTCTCTCTCTCTCTCTCTCTCTCTCTCTCTCTCTCTCTCCCTCTCTTTCTCTTTCTTTCTTTCTCCTTTCCTTTTCCTTATGAAGGCATTCTCTTAACTACAGTTCCCTGTTCTTGGGTTACTCTATCTTGTGTCAAGTTGACAAAACCCGAACCAAAATCCAACCAAGATGTCAACAACCAAGCTATGAAACCAGGTGAGAAATTGAAAAGGTGATAAAGTACTAAAGCAGCAGACTTTTGATCTCCTATGGTCAGTAAAGCTATTGGGTCATTATTTCCCAAACACAGGAGCACAAAACAGGAGGCCAGCAAACAGGGAAAGGACAACAGAGACATTTGGAATGATGATGAAGACCTCGGGTGGTGAGTGTTCATCGAGTGTGTAGGACATGGCTACTGAAGCTACGACACAGACGCAGAAGTTCACACATCCCCCTGCCTTCACATCTTCTCTTAGTGATGTAGCCTTTGAAATGCTAGAGGACATGCTCAGATAATGAGATATATATGAAAGTGGGCATCACCCGGGAAACAAGACTCAATCCCAGAAGAAAGGCTTGGCTGAAATAATGGTGGAAGGAAGGCCAGAGACAACAGCTCTGTAGAAACACATAGAGCTGCAGGGTACAGGGTGTCTCCAGTACAGAGATCCCATTAAAGAGCCAGAGAGGCAACTGTGCCCAGAAGACAGTAGAGAGAACAGGAGATCTGAGATCCTTGGATTTGAGGGAAACCTTATCAGACAGTGTGGAAAATTTCCAGAAAGAAAAAAATGTAAAAAGAATTAATCTTGGAAGAGGAAATAGAAGAAAAAAAGTGTTACTCCAGTCTGTACATATTTCCATAGACAAACCTATATAATTATAGAATATTAATTTAGCACCAAGATTTTTCACATCACCATGTTGAGAGTTTAGGGAAAAGGAAATAGAGAAGATAACAAAGGAAGAAATTCCCGGTTAAATGTGGGGTGCACAGCTGCTTTGTCCTACTGTTCCAGGCATCACCTGAAATGTGGAACAGAAAGGGGAGTTGTAGGTCATTCTCAGCCACATAGTGAGTTAGAGGCTAGCCTTGGCTAAAAAAATATTAGAAAAAAAAATGAAGACAGAGTCTTATGGCTTCTATAAGGAGTTTGTAAGAACTGTGTAAAATTGATAAATCCTATTTGTATATGCTACAGAAATGTGGTACACATTCTGCAGTTTACACAATGAGACACCATTTCAAAGGGAGAAAGACACAGACATACAGACACACACAGACACACATACACCACACAGACACAGACACACACACACAACACACACATACATACACGCACACACACACACACACACACACACACAGAGAGAGAGAGAGAGAGAGAGAGAGAGCGAGAGAGAGAGAGAGAGAGAGAAGACTAGCTCATTGGTGAGATGTTTCAGTAGGTAAAGGCACTTGCCCCCAAGCTCCATGACCTGAGTTTAATCCCAGGGACCTACATGGTGGAGAGAGAGAACTGATTCCTGAGAGTCACATACATGCTACGGCTTGCACAGGCTTGTACAACAATAAACATGCGCTCACAAAACAAATGTTTAAAAAGAGAAAAGCATGAAAGAAAGGAAGGTGTGTTCGTCTCCAGAAAACCAAAAGCATTAGAAGCTGGATTAGGAAGCATTAGGCCTGGCGGATGGCTCTATGGTTTAAAAGCACTGTCAGCTCCTGCAGAGAACCTAGGTTTGGTTCCCAGCACCCACATACCAGCTCACAACCATGTGGAACTCTGGTTCCAGGGAATTCAAAACCCTCTTCAGGTCTCGGCAGGATCCTGCACGTCCATGGCATGCACACATTCACAACGGCTCACACACATGCATGTTTTTAGAAACTATTTGAGGTGGGGTTAACAAAAAATATGGCAGGGAATCACTGACCTTGCTTTAGAGTCTACTATAATTTCATTTTTAAAAGGTACACAACACACACACACACACACACACACACACACACACACACACACACGTATATATCACAGATTAAAAATGACTTTTAAAGCCCCAGAATGTGATTTCTGGAGGCAATCGAAGGTTAACCATAGGAATGAGAGCAAGTGCATCACATTACTTTTCGATCTTGATTTGTCTCTGCCCATGGAAAGAGTGACATGAAATCGTCCAGGGTGTCCACCACTGCATCAGCTTGACACTGCTCCAGCTCTGTCTTCCCAGCCAAATCTATGGGATAGGAAAAGGCCATTTTGCATCTACCAACAAGCTCAATTTATACTACTACTAATGTATCAAATAGGCGACATATTCACACTTTCGAAAATCCAAACAGTGTAAAATAGTGAGTCAGAAGACACGGTGGTGGAGTTGGGAGCAAATTCTAAAATTCTACACTCCATATTTCTTTGTACAGCCTGAAACATTACAATAAAGATCTGGTCCCAGCTTTCATCATAACATTTCAACTTTTAAAATAATAGAATGCCTTAACCCTGGGACAACACAATGCCTGGATTGACAGTCTGACAGGAGCTCAGCCATGGAAGCTAGATAGGAGATAACCATGTCTGTTGGTGATTTAACATGAATAGCACCATGAAGCTAGATAGGAGATAACCATGGCAACTACTGCTGCATCCCTGGGGCTCCAGCTCCTGATGGTCAAATACCGACTGTGGTTAAGCTGCCTGCTGCAGCTACAATGCCTTATTTCTTGTTTCTTTTTGTTGGCTGGCATGTTCTTCCCTGTTGCTACATTCTCTTCAAACTGAAACATTTTCTTCAGAAGGAAAGCAGGGGCTCTATTTAACCTCGGGAGATAAAAAAGAAAATTGGAATTAAAAAGGAAAAATAAAGTTACAAAAACTTGCACGATTCATAAGACATTTTTTTTTAAAAAAAAAAAATTAAACTCTTATGTGCATGTATGTATGCAAATATGCAAGTACTTGTATGCAAGCACTCTTCATGCCAGCAATTCAGAAGAGCCTGTTGAATCACCAACAGACAATTGTCCTGAGATGCCACATGAACGCTGGGAACACTGCCCCGCATTTCTCCAGCCCCAGTTTACAAGATCTTCAAAGATATATATGTATATGAATGAGTAAACACTGACTGAGATTTCTTTAATTTTTTCATCATTTTTTTTCTAACAAGTCATTGATCTTTCTAATCTTTTCCTCTCTGATATCAATTGGTAATGATTCAGCGTTAAAGAATTATAAAATGGACTCCTTTTGTACAGCGGTATCAAATTACTAAGCTCAGGAAATCTGCTGATGCACAGCTCAGATAAACAACCCCAGATTCAGGGGTGAAAGAATATGTTTGCTTCACTTACTTGTAACTCCTACCTATGATTTCCAAGAATTGATTCTCCTCAGTAGCCTGAAAAAGCCTGTCACAGTCTGTCCCCTCACTTTCCCAGCAGCCCTGGCTTGACTTCTATGATCCAGGGTTTAGCAGTTACATCAGGTGATGCCTCCGTCGACATTTCTACTTCTAAACTGCAGGTGCTCTCAGTCACCTTTGAAAGTATTTGGAGCTTTCTTTCTTCTTGAACTTCCGGCATCAAATTACCCAGACGCCACACCTCAAACCTACTGTTCCCTGTTCATTCCGTGAGGACATGGCTTCTATTGTGAGTGGGCCCTACAGAAGCTAAGAAGCACATTTTTGAAAAAGAGACACTCCTTGCCTGTTGACCTCTGGTGGCTGGAATACCTGATCTGGTAAGGGGTATTGAGATTGAGGAAAGTCTTTACAAAGAACTGAGAAGTGCTGTCTATGGCCATACCACCCTGATCTGATCTCAGAAGCTAAGCAGGATCAGGCCTGGTTAGTAGTTAGTACTACTAACTACGGAGACCGGCTGGGAATACCGGGTGCTGGAGGCTTTGCCAGGCGGTGGTGGCGCACACCTTTAATTCCACACTTGGGAGGCACAGGCAGGCAGATTTCTGAGTTCGAGGCCAGCCTGGTCTACAGAGTGAGTTCCAGGACAGCCAGGGCTATGCATAGAAACCCTGTCTCGAAAAACAAAACAAAAAGTCAAACCAAAAAAACCAAAAACCAAACCAAACCAAACCAAACCAAACCAAACCAAACCAAACCAAACCAAACCAAGCCAAAACACAAAAGGAACTGAAAAGTGCTAATGCTAATGGGTGTTTGTGACCCCCCCACACCCCGTTCTCCCCCCCCCCCCCCCCCCCAGCGCTCTTCTGAGAATGACAAAGTGTGTCTAGTGCGCCTTCTAGCCTGTCTGGGCTGCCCAGCCCTGCAAAGGTTTTGCATACTTTCTCAGTTTCTCCACACCCCTCTCTCTGAGTTCCTTCTACTGTGTGTCTAGCTGTCAGGCCAATCAAGAAGAAACTATCACCAGAATAATTGTCCTATAGTCATGCCTGATCGTGCTAGGGAAGTCCGTGTACTGAATTTTCTAACCAGATTCGGTGCATTTTGCTAAGTAACCCTCCTTCTGTACCCTACAAACATGAAGGGTTTGTTTTTTCTTGTGGCTTTTTGTGTTTCCTGGCAGTACTGAAAGTCTGGTGAATTTAAATGAGATCCGTTTGCCGGTCTCTTAGGCACTATTCAGAAATCCTTAGTAATGCAAACGTTTCAGGGTCCTCCCTGAATCAAACCTGCAAGTCAAGGAAGAGTGGATGGATTCTATGCAGCCCCCGGGAGGCCATGATGCACATAAAAGGGTGGACGCCTTGGAAGCCTAGGTATCCTCTGGGGCTCCACTTAAGTACACCTTTCTCTTCTAAGCCCAATGTCCACAGACGATTCCATTTCCTCTGACTCTTCTCAAGCCTCAGTTGTTGAAATATCTGCTAGTATACCTTTTCTTGGGCTTAGACCTTTTAAAATTAATTTTATTTTGTGTATATTGTTATTCTGCCCTCCTGTTCACCGTATGTGAGCCTGGTGCCCACAGAGGACAAAAAAAATCATGATTAGATCAAGCAGACCTGGAGTTATGGATAGCTATGGACCACCACTTGGCTGCTGGGATCCCAGGCTTCTGCAAGAACAACAAGTGCTCTTAATGCTGAGCAGAGTCTCCAGCACCATGTTAAAAACGAACAACATTTCCCTCCAAATGGACTCTAATCATTATGGGTCACTTGGGTGCTCAGTGTGCTTGGATAATGTGGTGGTGGCAGTGGGGTGGAGTGGACAATGCTAATTCTAGTAGATTATTTAAAAAGAAGCCCAAAGCTGCTTTTTTACTACTTTTTTTTTTTTTTTTTTTTTTTTTTTTTTTTTTAAGTAGAAAGAGCAGGAGAAGGGAGCAGGAAGTGGAATATGATGAGAGGAAGGCAGGGGCCATCTCTGTTACCTCTGCTATGATGGGATGCTAAGGAAGCCTCCGGTGATACCCAGTAGAGGCAAGGTTGCCACCTCCCTGTGTTTTTCAACACTGTCAGAATGAAGGACACTGAATTATGATTCCAACAGTTCAACAAGTTCCAGCCTTCCTGTGCTATTTTTGTCTGAATCATGATACTTAATGCTAGCATGACATACCAATCCAATTTTTAGAACTATATTCTAAAAAGGACATGATGGCAATGTGGTGTAATATAGGATGGGTGGGCAGGTACAGTAGTATAAAGTGAGGTTACTGATGTGCTAGCACATGCCTGTCATCCAAGCACTGGGTAGGCTGTCACAGAAGGATAAAGCATTTAAGGCCAGTGTGAGCTATACTGCAAGTACCAGGCAAGTCAACACTACATAGTAAGACCTGGATATAAAAATATAAAATAATAAAATAATATAGCTGCTTAAAGCATTCACAGAAAGTTCCACTAACAGATGATACATTTATATTGTTCTAATCTTCATAGCCATTCTTAATTGCACCATCGTTAAATAATACAGCTGTTGAAGAAATACTAAAGAAACATCACATTTTTTTTCAGTTATTTAAGGCCTTAACTAATAACAAGTGTATTACCTGTGTTTTTGGTCAAATATCTTGCTATTGCAAGGCTCTGGTGAAGTGTAATTCCTTCCACCTCCAAAACAGGGATTTTACCAAATGGAAGAGCTGAAACAGAACAAGTGGAGGCTCAACCTCAGAGCAGAGCAAAGAATGAGAAAGCTTAGAACATAGGAACAAGGTGTCATTTAAACTCTGTATAAACACACATATATTCTGTATTTAAGAATTATATATAATAAATATATATAGATATACATACATACATATAAACTTTAAAATATACTTACCTTTAAAACACACTATACTGTTTGATCTCTATCCAAGTCCCTCAAAACATTTCCTCTTAAAAAGGACAATTTCACATTCTCTGGTACATTTTTTTACGTTTTGTTAGCTTTGAAAACTGGATATAAAGACAGCTAGAGAAGTGATTGTAAAAATCATGTTTCTGGGTGGGGCTTGCACCTCAGTTGGTAGAGTGCCTGACTAATATACAGAAGCCCCCACAAGTCTCTGGGTTTGATCCCCAGCACAGCATAAACAGGGTGTGATAGTTTATGTCTGTAACCTTAGCACTTGTAAGGTGAAGCCAGGAGGTTCATGAGTTTAACAGCATTTTTAAACTGGATACTCTGGCCAATGTTAGAACTGGCCTCAATTAAAACAAACAAGCAAACTAACAATAACACAACTGTTTACAGGGATACCACGTGCTGTACTGTTGCACTGTCTCATTATAGACTGATTTATACATTTACTAGTTTTTAAAAGATTTACTTATTTTTATTTGTTTTGGTGTTATGAGTGTTTTGCCTGCATGTATGTAAGTGCACCATGCATGTGCAAGTGTCTTTGGAGGCCAGAAGAGGGGATGAGATCCCCCTGGAACTGGTTACAAATGCCTGTGAACGACTACATGAGTACTGGAAACTGAACCCCAGCCCTCTATAAGAGCAGAAACTTCTCTTAACCACCAAGACATCTCTCCAGCCACATAGTTAACTTTTATACAAACCTGTGTTTAAAAACTTCATTAATATCATAGTCTCAAAACAGATCACATGGATTGGTTTAAAACATGTTCCAACAATTAAAGAATTTGACTTACACGGGCGCTAAGGATGGTCTCCTAGTCTTATTTTGGTGAAGAGCAATTCGAAGTAAAGCATTTTGTACAAATATAAGTTATAGCAATAACAGTGCTTTATCAGCAAATTTCACTTCTTTTTACTTGAAGTTTTTACATCTGTGAGAAAGCTTTATTATAGGAAATTAATAAAATTTAAAACAAAATATTTCTACTAGATAGCTACAGTGACTGTGGTATTCTGATTAGCATTCCATGTTGTGTTAGTTAACTTTGTCGATGTGATTAGATTGAGAGAGGTCTACATTCGTATTCATGTCTTTCTGTGAGGATCTTTCCACAGATGATCAGATCACGAGTCTCTGATCCAGTGAATAGCTTATTCTACTCAGTGATTTTAAAGTAGGGCCTTTCCATCATGGTATTTTTCTTCCTGAGGGCCCAAGCAGTGAGCTGACTGCACTGACACCATGAGTATATCCTTCTTTCTTTTTAGTTTCTTCCCTCATTTCTGTCACAACCGTGAGAAACTAACATAAATGTTAAAAATAAACGGTAACTTATATGATACTATACAAAGTTCTTCTTTTCACTTGGTGGTAACTTTGACATTTTTCTGACTCAACGGACCACCATTATTTCAATGACCATGATGTGTGTGAAGAAGGTCCCCTCGGCTCGCATAGCTTCCCCTGCCCCACGCTCTTTCTCCCGGCCTGGCCTTTCAGAAAAGGCAAGGCTTGGCACTGAAATATTGCTATCCCCGTCTTCATAGTGGCACTCCCTAACGAAACATCCCTCCCGGGAGCGACAGTTGCCAGCTTGGGAATAGCCAAAGGCAACAACTCTCACCTTCCCCTGCCCCGTGTGGTAGAGGCTGGCACCCTCCCTGATAGATGGCTAAGTATTTCCAGTGCAGGTGGCTTCTGTCCTTGGGAGAGGCGAAGACCAAACATCTTCGGGGAGAGTAGTGCCTTACTTTGGGCCATTAGAGGACAATTAAGTGTCCCAGACAGCTGTGGTCAGTTTGTAAAAACACTAGTTCCTGATAGTACCGTAAAGGTCAGAAGAGCTCCCCTTCCCAGTTGTTTGATTCCGCCCTGCTGCCTGAACAAATGGTATTTTGTTGGAAGGATGACATCCCTTGTCACCTTCCCTGTTACATGACCCCAAAGTCTGAGAACCTCTGTTTATGTATTAAAAATCCCGAGCCCCTACATGCGTGGTCACGTTCCTAACCTGTGCTTTGGGAAGTGCTTGCAACCTGAGCCTGGTTCGAATAGAGACTCTTGTTTCACTACATCGGGTCAGGGTCAGCAGGTCTAAGAGCTTTTCGGAATCACGAGACCTGGGAATAACATGAGTAGCCATGTGTACTGACTACAACTTCCCAGACAGTATCTTAGGTTTGAGGTAGTTATTTTGAGCTAATTAGATTTGAACATAATTAGTTTGGAAAGAAGTAAAAACAATAAAGTATCGCTCATAAGTCTTGTACCCAACACAAGGATTGGGACCAGACCTCTTTACACACATCGGGTGGGTTCAAGGTCAATTTCTTTCACTTTTCGAAGAAGCTCAGCTTTGAGTACTGAGCCAGTGAGCACAGCAAATGCAGTTCAAGGCCCTGAGCTGCCCTGAGCAACACAGAGATCCAAATGAAATGGATGTGACCGGAAGGACTTTATTTGTGGCCCTGGTGACCGGAAGGACTTCATTTGCAGCCCTGGTGCAGACAAAAGGGAGGTGGCATTCAGAACTGGAAAGGGAAGCTTGGAAGTAGTACTAGAAATTTAACAGACTCATCATTCTTTAAGCATTCTACCCTGAGAAATGGCAGTTAACTATGGCCATTGTATAAACAAGGAGCGATGTTTGGGGAAGTTTATGGAAATTAGCAGGTCACACCCTGGGTGGAAGTGATACTCAGCTGAGGTCAGTTGCCCAGCTGTTTCCTATGGTTCTGTGAGCCATCTATTGAGAAAGAAGATAAAAACCAGAGCCAGCCCTGAGAACAGTACACATCTGTTTTGCTTACCTCAACAGACGCTTCTCAGTGTTAAGCTCTGTGTGGGATTCGGTTTGTATTTCAAAGGAAAGCCCTGAGGTGCACTCCCCCCACCTTGAGATGCACTCCCCGCCACCCTGAGATGTACTCCCCCCCCCCCCCAAGGCCGAACAGTTTGTGACACTTACTTGGCTTGATTTGAGGCCAGTCAGCTTGTTCTATTCTGTGATCTTCATACTTTATGTCCAAATAAGCGAATATGTAACGAATAATCTCAGCTCTTCCCCTCATATTAAAATAAAGCAATTTGTAGTTTGGCATGGTACAATTCTGGAAAGAAATGAAAGGGAGTGGCTTTTATTGTTTTCACTTTTTAAAAATCCTTTGATGTTTTCATAAACGTATGCAAATACAATGGATTTTAGTCATTCTTGCCAATTATCCTCTTTCATCCCTCCTCCCCCTCCCCCTCCCCTCCCCCTCCCCCCTCCCCCTCCTCCTCCCCCTGGAATTGTTCTTTCTAACAAAGCTTGAATTCATTGATTGCTCAAAAACACACAAAGGTAAACTAAAGAAAACTCATAAAAGTTTAATGGCTTACATTTAAAATAGATAAAGCCATGGGAGGCATAGCATTTTTATAATACAGTTTTATAATGACCAGGCAACCAACAGACATTTTCACAGGAGACTGAATTCTACTAAATTGCTCTGGTTTTGGACTAGCTTATAGAGATTCTCTAAATTTTAAAGTCAACTTTAAAAGCATAGATATTAATATACATTTGGAAACTAAGACTTATAAATGTAAGAGTCTTAGTATAATAGTGAACCATTGCATTAATACCTGAGCTCTCACATTATAAACCGGAATAATCATTGACTACCATACACTGATGCAATAATTGTAGCAGTTACATGAAAATTGTTCATTTAAAATGGTGAATTCAAATGGTTTGTGGTGAAATAGCTCGGCTGGTTAAAAGCACCTGCTGGGCAGACCTGGATTTGATACCTGGAACCCATGTAAAAGGTTAAAATGCAGCAGCTCCTGTCTGTGATCCTAGTTCCAGTGATGCTGTGGTAAGATGGGGTATGGAGAATGGGCCTCAAGCTTAGTGTACGTAACCAGAGAGATCTTGCCTCAAGGGCAAGATGGACAGAGAGATAAATTCCCCCCAAATCCCGTAAAGTTGCTAGCTGTCTAAGCCTGGCCACCTACATTCTATCTCCAGAACATTCACGAAGGTGAGGAGAGAGAGAGAGAGAGAGAGAGAGAGAGAGAGAGAGAGAGAGAGAGAACTGACTCCAAAAGATGTCCTTTAAACCTCCACATACATACTATGGCACACATGCATTATGTGTACACACGTACACACGTGTACACACACACACACACACAGTATTTAATTAAAAATGTAAAGTGACAAAGATCCCTTAAAATATACATTATGAAATTATAACTCTTACTAGAAAATGAAAATGTCTTTGTTATAACTTGTTGATATATTTATTTTATATTTCAAAGAACAAAATAGCTTACAGAGTATGAAACTGATATTCCTAGTTCTAGTTTGCATTGAAGAGCTTTTTATAAAAATTGGTTATCACATATAAATATATTTCTCCTTACATACATAGTATATATGAGCAAATTGCATTAAAAATTAAATACACAACCTTTTCCAGTCAAATATCCACAGATAACATTGACTACATTGTGAATTCTGCATAAAGGGGTTGTTTTATTGTTAATATGTGGTTATGCTATTTTATATTGTAGCTTATACAAAGAAGGCTATTAAAATTTTTAGTTATCTCTGTTTCTCTAAAGAATACTATTCTATATGAGAGTTGGAGATGTAAGCACATCTGGTAAATGCTTATCTTTCTCTCTAGAACATTCTTTCAGCAGCTGTAACATTAAAGAAGCTGTGCATGCACACCACAGTCCTCAGTTCTTGTATGACTACATTTTATTTAAAGGGAAAGAGTCTTGTTCTACAGGAGCAAAATTCCCAAATTGTAGGCTTGTATTTCTTGGGTTATATATGTGTATTTTGGAAATATTTAAAAATAGATAAAAATAAATGCAGATGGAAATAATTACTGATTCTAAAATATTTAATATATTTAATCAGGCTTTGCACAAAAATAAGAAATTCCAAGTCAGTAACCAGTTTTTGTAAGCTATGTAATACTAACTTTTGTAAAAATGTAAGCTATGAAATTATTATATATTCAAAGAAATTTCACAATAAACACTAAGAGAAGGCTTACTGCCTTAGCTAAACTTTTTTTTTTTTTTTCACTTAGCAGTTCATCTCTGTGGCCATAATCCCACTCTACTGAAGCATGTCTGCCTCAAAGGACAACGGTCAGATGTGTCCCCACAAAGTACACTGAAGTACAAGGCCAGCAGAGAGAGAGAGAGAGAGAGAGAGAGAGAGAGAGAGAGAGAGAGAGAGAGAGAGAGAAGAGAGGGAGAGGGAGGGAGGGAGAGGAAAGAGACACACACAGACAGAGAGACAGAGAACACAGGAGACAGAGGTGGGCTGTCAGAGACCTTGGAAGCAGCTTTTTCCAGTTTTAGCTTCTTTGCCCACAAAACAGTATTGAAAATATTATCTAATGAACACTGGAACTCAAGGAGCCCAGCCCCTACTCCAGTCCATGGCTGCTGGAGGGACAGCCATTGTCTTTAGTGTTGTGGTCACCATGCTCTAGTGGGTAGGCGCACAGCCATGTCCATGGGGCACCCAGATTAAATTCAGTGAGTCACTGAATAAAAACAGGTGAAACAAAGACACAGGAAAGTGGAAGAGAGTTGTTCCCAGGGAAGGGTGTGCTGGGGGGGGGGGGGGGGGGTGAAGGAGGAGAGATGAATGTGACCTGAAGTAGTTATACACATGGATGAAACTGCCGAAGAATAAATTAATTTAAAGTTTCCATACAGTGTGTGACTTAGAGTGTGAGCTTAGCAGACATGAAAGGGGTGGGGGAGGGAAACCCCAGCGCTCTTTCCTTCAGTGAAGGGCATAAGCCAGATTTCATGGTTTCATTGGACTCGGATCTTCAAGATCAGGTTATTTGAAATCTCATTCTTATGTTACCATAAAGAAAAGAAAAGATGAAATATAAAAAGAAAAGTAAAACTTATTTGGTTGAGCTCACAACAACGTGACAAACTGCAGCAAAAACTATTACCAGCAAAAGGTTCATAACAGCAGTAAAATAGCTGACGAGCCTCAAGCTAACACTACAGCCCAACACGTGAAGGGAAAACCTTAGAGCTATGTGATGTAACCAACCAAATAAAAAATTAAATCATTAGACTCTAATTTGCCTCACACAAGAAATGTGGCCAAGCTGGGCATAGTGGCACATGCCTTTAAGCCCAACAGTCAATAGGCAGAAGCTCATGAGTCTTTATGAGTTCTAGGCCAGCATGGTATATATAAGCTTCAGAACAGCCACAGCTGCTTGGAAAGACCTTGTCCCAACAAACCAAAACAGACAAAAATGCCACTCCTGTTATTTGACTCTAATTTGACTGAACTTGATTTGAATAGAGCCAGAGACCTCTGGCATCACGCTGGGCTCATTTTTCCCAGTGGCTTCATTGTTGGACTTTCTTCTCCCATGCTCTTGTGAGAATGTCACATAGAGAAAATTGCATTTACTCCTGAAGAGAACAAAAAGTTTATCTACTTTCGTAATACTCCAAGGGAAGTCATGCAAAGTTTCTCATTGAGTAGATAGATATTTGGAAACTATCATGTGCATTTTGTCAGCACATGACTGAGCAATAAAGGCCCTGGGTAAAACTCAAGCTTAAATGAACTTCTATCCACTGGAAGATTAAATTCTTAGTGTTTGCTAAACTTGTTGGGAAACAACATTTCACATAGGTTAACAGTGCTTTTGAAAAGCAGTCTGTCTTCTGTACTATCATTCTATTAGGTTTGTATTATTTTTACTTTTCATAATACTGATATTTTAGCTGATTGTAAGAAATATATAGGAGCGGTCTGCATGGGTGCTTGTAATGTGATTATTAATAGAATGTGAATTGTGGTAACATCACTTAAGTCTGATTAGGCAGGTGTATTATTTTGATTAAGGTAAAACAGTTAAACATAGTTTAATATTTTTAGTTTGTATGCCTGAAAGACAATAGAACTCCAAAGCCAATTCTCAGGCAGAAAGAGCCACCACAGAAGGCCAGTTGCCAACAGCGATTTTATAATTTATTTAACACCAGTGGCCTAACAGAGCTCTCACATTTCAATAAAAGATATCTGGAACTCGGAAATACTTGGGGTTTCCTGCCAAGTTCTTTTCACATGTCCAGTAATTCTGCAATAGCTTTTTGAGTCTGGAGTACACAACTGGAATCATCTCTGGTCTTGCCAACTGTCTTAACCCCACCACAAAGCCATCACACGTAGTGGACATGGCATGGTGTTTGCACCCCATTTGTGTAGAATCTGGTATTTAAAATGCAGAAGCTGGATGCAGAAAGGAGCCAAGGAGCTACGGTCCATGGAAGACCATGCACACGTCGGCATGGAGCCAAGGAGCTCCACGGAAGACCTTACACACGTTGGCATCCCTTAACACCAGCCATTGCTTTCTAACAATTAGGGGAAGAGCATACACTGACTTCCATAATTTCATAGTGCAAGGGGGAGGGATTTTTAGTTCAGATCTGGAAAATTTACCTGTTCAGAGTAAAAAGTTTAGATCAAGAGGGAAACAGATGACACTTTATTAACTAAATTGCTAATTTCAAACACTGGATGCTTAATTTTGAACCAGTGAACTGGGATCTCTATTTTCTATAAAAAAAAAACAGCAAAATGGCACTATAGAGGCTTGCCTTATGTTAACCCCTGAGCACGGAGTAACTACACTGCTCTTTAGAAACTTTAAGTTCAACGGTCTGAACTGAAGTAAATTTCTTAAACTATCTTTAATGTCAAATGGTGAAAGAAGCAATTCTTGGACAAGCATAGACAC
Source organism: Arvicanthis niloticus (assembly GCF_011762505.2). Lineage (NCBI taxonomy): Eukaryota > Metazoa > Chordata > Mammalia > Rodentia > Muridae > Arvicanthis > Arvicanthis niloticus. The sequence goes on from NC_047666.1 coordinate 4,738,351, forward strand.
ACTTCAAAAAATATGCCTTCACATGACAGACTGTGATACAAATAAAGCCCCCAAACACAGACACACACACATACACACACAGACACAGACACACATACACATACACACACAGACACACACACACACACACACAGACACACACAGACACACACACACAGACACACACACACAGACATACACACACAGACACACACACAGACACACACACAGACACAGACACGCACACAGACACACACACAGACACACACACACATACACACACAGATAGACACACATACACAGACACACACATACACAGACACACACACACGCACATACACAGACATGCACACATACACAGACACACACAGACACACACACAGACACACATACACAGACACACACACAGACACACACAGACACACACACAGACACACAGACACAGACACACACAGACACACACACAGACACACAGACACAGACACAGACACAGACACACACACAGAGACATACACACACACAGACACAGACACACACACAGACACACACAGACACACATACACACACACACACACACAGACACAGACACACACAGACACACACACAGACACACAGACACAGACACACAGAGACATACACACACACAGACACAGACACACACAGACACAGACACACACACCCATGCCTACACACAAGTGTTGGGGACATGAATGAAAATTTATACTGCTTTACATCCTGAAGAAAATCACAGGGAAAGGTCTGAAGACTTTATCAAGGCTGATCAAGATAGGATTTTTTTCCTTCAAGGATGGTGATGTTTGGGGGATTTCTAAAAGCTTCTGAATCCATAGCTCTTACAGGTTGTCATTCGATTTCCACATGATCCTGTGTGTATGAAAGCTTGGAATGAGCCGATGCCATTAAGCTATAGAGCACAGAACAGTCTCAAGCTGGGGGAGGCAGCGGGAGAATAAAACAGAAAGAACAAAGAATTCTCACCACTTACCTATACAAAGAGTCCCTTTCCTCTGCTGTGTCTCTGTATCTGAGTTCCTGTCTGTACTGTGGTTTCTGTGATGACTGAGTGATAGTCACAAGACAGCCAGAGGCCACTTCCTCCACCTAAAAGCCTTCCTTTCTGTATTTCTCACATAAGATGCACGTGTCCAAAGGTCAGCCTGTAAAGAGCTCTGGGTAGCTTTTATCATCATTTCACAAGCTCTCTGTATAAATCCAACATATTTGCATAAAGAGTAAAGTCGCAGTCACAGGTGCTTGTGTGTACAGATTGCTACATGCTCTTTATTCTTAGTCTTACACCACAGGCCTCTGGAGAATCAGAGAACAAGCCCCGTCATGTTTTCCTACCATGTCTAGAGTGTCTTACTTCGTTTCACAGTCTCCCTAGAGATGCGTTTGCTCTGTGCCTTCTCACCAGTTCCACCTCCAGCGCACACACCGTTTGCTCATTGTTATTGTGACATCTCACAGTGCAGGATTTACTTGTTTGATCCCCGCCCTCTATACAGTAGTGTCTGTAACATGCAGTGCTTCACTGTTCCCTCTTTTGAGGTCTCTTGTTTCTACAGGATTGTTGGACATTCCACATAGACACTGATCTCTATCTGATGACTGAACTCTCGTAGCATTTCTGCACATGTCAGACTTTCACAAGGACTACATTTGCATGGTTGCTTGAGTTCTGTTTACGCTCATTTCTTGGAAGAGGCCCATTGTTTGAAAGAACCCAAGTGTGCAAGATTCAAGGACTCCATGAGAATACCTTTCTCTCGTAGCAACACATATCTATCAGCGTTAAATTTGAACACAAATTTAATTTCAGTTAATATTAATATAACAAATTAGTCAATTTAATATTAGCACAGCTTACTAAAAATGTCCAATAAAATATCTACCTGTGCATTATGAAATCTATATGTTATCCACTGAAACAGTGTAATGACAGGGTGCTTTTCACTTTCCCAGAACACTCATATCTCAGAGAAGCTTATCAGTCATGTAGTGAGATCTATTTCAAAAGAGCTTCTATTACTTTGAAAATGAAAAAAAAAACCCACCAATTATAAATAAATAAGAAAACTATAAATATACATAACATAAATATACAAATTATATAAATGTAAATAATATAAATATTCATTTGTAAAACAATTAAGAAGACACAAATACAGCCTCTTTTCTGCCCATTAAAAGACGCTAAATTGTTGCTGTCTGAGGTGAGACTAATGGACACAGAGATAAAGGCTATCACTGAAAACTATGTAAAATCAGCTGCAAAGTGAATGATGGTATGGTCGAGCTGGACAAGATCAACATCAGGACCAGATTATCTTTCACCAATGTTTCATGGGGGTTTCTCTCTCACTGGTTCTTATTTTAAATCAGCCCACACATAGTTTCCCCTTTATTTTGATAAAGAGGAAGCATTTAAAGCCACCAGCTCCTCCGTTTGTGGCTACTGAGTTGCTGGGGAAGAAAGGTCTCCAGAGGAAGTCTACAAAGCTTTCTTCTCCAGCTTGGGTATCTTTTATTTAGATTCCTATCATAATCAGTTACTTAGGAAACTAAAGCTCTGACTAATGAAGTATTCAAACTTGGGATGAAGGAGTCAGCAAAGCCAACAGCATTTGTTCCTATTTCTAAACTGAGTGGCAAAATGCGTGGAAAATCAATTATTGTCTATTTCTCCAGATTTCAAAAAGTGATACTGTTTTCTTACCTACCTCCTCAGATACTGTAAAGAATGATACAATTAAGACTGTGTAGCTGTTTCCTTCTTCACCTTTTGGCTAAAAGAGAATTTTTAAATGTCAGCCAAGAAAAGTCATAGAAACTCTCTGAAAGGTTGAGTGTTCCCTGTAGGCTGTGGATTGAGCACAGTCCTGGCCTGTGCTAGCTCCTCATCTCCATAAAGCATCATGCACAGCCTTGACTGTGGTACACAACTGACCAGAGCTTGTTAAAGCATCACTTACAGATGAAGAATTATCCAGATACCTCATTCTAACTTATAAGATGTCATGTGTATTTTTTTTTTATTGATAGGACCATTAAATACTGAAATAGAATAAGTTAAATTATTTTTCAATATTGTTCCAGAATTAATTTATGTCACTTCTATATTACTTCATTATGCTCTGTGGGAGGAAAGACTCATCAATAAGTACAATTTGTGACTTAACCCTGTTCTGTTCTGGGACCCTCAAAAGACATAATTCTGAATATTGAAGCTTTGTCACTGCTGCAGTACTCAGACAGTTCCCAGAAAACACTCCTCTCCTGCAAGACAGTGAATAAAAATGAGGCAAGGAGCACAGGCTTTGTGGACTGAGAAAAAAGACCTTCAAGCTGTCTTCAGTTTAAAGCATAGTAACCAAGACAAGATACTCAAATCAAAGGACAAATATTCCCCTTCATAATCCCTAGCCCCAGTAAGTATTTATTATTTATGGGTACAATGGTTATTTAGATAAACATTTAAAGAGGATTTTTGGAAAGCTTCAAGTATCTTCCCAAAATTTATTTGTAGAATTTATTTTTATTAGTTCTTTGGCAATTTCATACATTGTATTTTGGACCCATTCACCAGCTCTTGATTCAAAGGCAGCCAGAAGAAGACTGTCCCTTAGTCCCTTAGTCTATAGCAATTTCAACAGGGTTAAAAGTCCAAAGTTCAAAGTCTTCTCTGAAATTCACACAATCATTTAGCTGTAATTCCCTATAAAATCAAAATCAAAAAGTAGATCACATACCTCCCACATCACATGCTATGTATTACCATTCCAAAACATTATAGTGAGGAAATACTGGACCAAAGCAAGACCAAAATCCAGCTGTGAAAACTCCAAACTCTGCATTTCCATGTCCGATGTCAGGTCTCCAACTTCTTTCATCTTTGTTGACTGAAAAACAAAACAAAACAAAACAAACAAACAAACAAACAAAAAAAAAAAACAAAAAACTTCTTTCTCTAGAGCTGGTTCCATTCCCTGTTAGCAGCTTTTCTCAAGTCCTTTGCATGACCCCTTTAGTCCTGGGACATCAACTGCAACTGAGGATACACCTTTACCAATGCCTTTCTTGGCCTCTCAGTTCCAAGCCTCAGCTGCTTTCTATGACCCCTTCATGCTTTTAAAACTAGTACCATCTAGGACTCTTACACAACACCAAGTCCAGCTGCAGCATGAGGTACAACCTTGGCTATCTCTGGAACACTGCTTTGTCATGCTCTCAGAAAATACTTTCCAGAAGATTTCACCTCAGTGATGCCGTTCTCTTTTTAATCACCACTAATTTCTTAGCTTCATCTAACCAGCATCAATTGTCCCAGTAATGCCTTTTATTCTTGATTCTAAAGCCAGAGCCACATGTCCAAAGCTGCAGAGTTCTGTTGCTTAGTAGGCTGGAACATGGCCCCTTTGTTCTACTACATTATTACCAGCTTTCTGTTTTCCAACTCCTTCACTGCCTAAGCTTGGCTGTCCTGGAACTTGCTCTGTACATTGACTTTAAATTCAGATATCTGCAAGTTTCTGTCTTCTGAATGCTGGGATTAAAGGCATGGTCCACCATGCCTGGGCCTAACCTTTTTTTCTACTTGGCTGGCACTAATACAGAGATCTGGGATTAAAAGCCTGTACCTCCATGCCTGGACCTAAGCTTTTCACGGCCACTATGCCTCAAGATCCAGGTCAAAATTATGTGTCATCCCATGTAAAGATCCTGATCAAAAGCCTGTGTCTTCCAGCCTCGTGATCATAGGTACCTCCTATTTCTGGATTGCAGTTCATTTCAGATTAAAAGTCTAAATACCAGGTAATAATAATGCCTAACATGATATAACCATTTCTTGTTCAACTGCAAACACATAAACAATAAACTTAGCTGGGTGGGATCTTGCCCTGAGGTCACCACTCCCTTAATTCAATTTAATATCCTTGCACTCTATTACACTTCTATTGCTACACTGGTGCCTCTTCAATAATTGAACCATACATTTTGCATTTTTCCTTTTAAGCTTCCTATAGCTTGATCAAAATGCTTCTTACAAAAGTGAACTACAGGACAAAGTCTAAACTTGGCTGATTTGAGACTTCCTTTGTCAATGCAATTAATCTGAATCTCCTCACCCTAGCCTCAGGCTGACTCTTCAGACAAAGTTAAAAAGCAGCCACATTCTTCACTATAATATCACAAGAAGAGTCTCTAGGCCATATACTAAAATTCTTCTCTGAGACATCAAGAGCCAAGACCCCACAGTTCAAACCACTCTCAGCACCACTGTCTTTCATATTCCTATTAGGATGGCCAATTAAGATGCACTTAAAGCATTCTAAATACACTTAATGCTTTCCAAATCCAAAGTCCCCAAATCCACATACCTCCAAACAAAAACATGGCCAAGCCTATCACAACAGTACCCCCGGGCCCTGTTACCAACTTCTGTCTTAGATAAGAGTTTCATTGCTGTGAAGAGACACCATGACCAAGGCAACTTTTATAAAGGACAACATTTAATTAAGATGGCTTACAGGTTTAGAGGTTTAGTCCATTATCATCATGGTTGGAAGCAGGGCAGCAGTGCAGGCAGGCATATTGCTAGAGGAGCTCAAAGTTCTATCTTAATCCAGAGGCATCTAGGAGAAGACTTCTTCTGACTTGGGTAGAGAGCCTGAGCATAGGAAGAAACCACCAGAGCACACCCCTATAGTGACACACTTCTTCCAGCAAGACTACACCTCTTTCAATAAGGCCATATCTCCTAATAGTGTCACTTCCCATTTGCCAAGTGTATTCAAACCACCACAGTCCTTTTAGCAGAATAATAGAAGTAATTTCTGCTAGGGCTGATGGGCCATCTAACTACATGTTCCCTGTTAATGGTGCCAGTAATGGGTTCCATATTGTGTAGTAGGTCTTAAATCTAGTTACAAATGGTTAGTTACTCCCATGACACTCAGGCTGCTATTACAGCAGTGGGTAGATTTTGCTAGTTATTACGTCTCAAAAAGTCTACAGCTGGATAAAATTAATGAGTATTTTCTCTTCTGGAAGTATGCACAGCACCTTCTAGCACTGTGAAGCTAGCCAGTAAAGATTAAGATTTGAGGTCAGTTCTAGCTTGGTTTCTTCATGTTCTGTAATGTGATATCTTCAGCAAAAGAGTCTTATCTTAAAATTCTGGAGGTAACCAAGAGAAAAATGCAATAGTCTTTAATATTTTGGTGTCTATGGAACCTCACTGGCCACTAATTAAAAATAGAAGCAACCTAATTGGGTGATAGTGGTGTACACCTTTAATCCTAGCACTTGGAAGGCAGAGGTGGGCAAATCTCTGAGGGTAGCCTCAAGTCTCTGGTCTACAAGAAAGAGTTCCAGGATAGTCAATGCTACACAGAAAAACCCTGTCTTGAAAACCCAAACCCAAAACTAACCAACAAACCACCACCACCACCAACAGTAACAACAGAAGCAATCCATTCCGGGTACTGGGCCTTTCATTTGTTAGCCTATGGTGTTAGTAGGGGCATTGCACTAGTAGTATCTCCTGTGACTTTTTCAGAAGGGTTTTATACTCAGCTCTTCTTCGCCATCTGTCCACCTTTAGCCTCTGTCCCATTGTTCTTCTGCCCCCCTTTATATCACTGTGCTGTGTCTCCCTTCCTCTGAAAGACACCCCGCCTCAATCTGGAGCCTTAATAATTTCCTAACATCTGTGGGTGTTGCAAATGAAATATCTAAAGATTCTGAGCTAACATCCTCTACATAGAAGACAAAACATGTGATATTTATCTCTTTGAGTCTAGATTTCTTCACTCAGAATGACTGTTCCTAGCTTTGATCTATTTACCTGTAAACTTTAGCAGTTTATTTTTTTCTTGACAGCTGAATAATATTTTGCTATGTAAATGTGTCACATTTTTATTATTCATTCATCCATTGTTGAACATCTAGGCGGTTTCCATTTCCTGGGTATTGTGGATAGAGCAGCAATGAATATGGATGAAAAAATATTCTTGTAGTGAAATATACTTTGGACATATGCTCAAGAGCAATATAACTGGCTCATGTTGTAGATCTGTCTCTAGCTTTTTGAGAAAACTCCACACTAATTTTCACAATGGCAGCACCAGCTTGTACCCACCAGTGGTGAATAAATGTTCCTCTTTCTCTACATCAATCCAACATTCGTCATCTTACTTTTTTTTTTCCTCAGCCCTTCTGACAGAGGTAAGATGAAATCTCAAAGTCGTTTTAATTTGCATTTCCCCAATGGCTAAAGATATTGAACACTTAAAACAACACTTCTTAGCAGTTTCACTTTTTGAACCTTCTATGTTTAGTTTTGTGCCCCGTTTTTAAGTGAGTTTTATTTCCTTGGTGCCTAATTTTTGAGTTTGTTTTACGTTATAGATATTACCTCTCTTTCAGATATTTAGATGGCTTGTAAGCTGCATCTCTGTTTGAATAATGATGTCCTTTGTTGTATAGAAGCTTTTTAATTTCATGTGTAAGTTGTAAATTGGAGGGCAATGAAAAATAGACTTAGTTTGATTTCAATTGGTGAGAGGGCACTGGTGTCTGTCTGAGAGCTTGGTGCCCCCAAATCCCGTGTGTGTGTGTGTGTGTGTGTGTACATGTATATGTGGGCATTGTTTTCTGTCTGGTTACTTCCTGCTGGAAGAGGGGGCTGTTGTTTGGAAGTTTTGGGGTCTAGAGTGACTTCTTCACCCTTTGTTGTAGACCAAGTGATGGTAGGGAATTTGATCCAAGAGGATCTTCCATAAAAAGTCTGAAAGATGGAGTAAACACTTCAGCATGAGGATAAGAAGTAGGACAGGTATGTGCAAGGAAGGAGCCATGGTGGGAGGGAAACAAGAACCCACTCTGAGAAGGAGGCTTGTTGCTGTGTTTCCTGAGCCTGTTCCCTAATCCTTGAGCTCTGTCTTGAATCAATTTAGATTTTCTTGTGTAGAAGCAACATTTTCTTAGAAGTGGGCACAACACCTTCTATTGGCAACAGCCAGGAGATACAATCTTCTTTGGTTTCAGAGAACCACAACAATCAAAGAATTGAGTGGTCCCAAAGAATGTCCAAGATGATCTGAAATTTCTTTAGGGTTTCAGACAGCTGGTAAGACAGAGTCATTACTTGATGTAAAGAAACCCTCAGTCCTGTTGTTTCTGCTCTGAGAGATGAAAGATTTCTCAGGGCATCAAAAAGTAAAATGAGTTGGGTGGCCTGTTAGCTAGACAGAAGGTACTGGAGTCAAGGAACACTGGTAAGGTGAGGGAGATTTTAGGGGCAGACAGAGTTAGCAGAGTTAGGTTTAAGTAAGAAAAGGTGGTTAAGTAATTTGCCTAGAGCAGGTAAGTTCTGGTCCCTGCTATATTGAGAAGGAGACGAGAGCTCAAAGTTGGTGATGCTGAGGTTTCATTGGTAAGGATGGAGGAAATGGATGGAGACAAACATAGGGAAGTAGGGTTTACCAGCACATAAGTGAGGCTTGTGAAGTAGGCCTTTTCTGGACTGCTATGGTTTGCTGAGAAGACACTGGGAAGAACACGTTTTATGAGATTTTGCTGAAAGCCTATTTAGAAAAGTTCTTCCCACCCTTTGTCCTGTCTCGAAGTATCATTCATTATTGGTAGAGTGAAAGCTAGTGTGTGTGTTGGGGGAAAGATTAGACAGACTCGGAGCAGAGCAAGGAATGCTTACTTTTCAATTTGCTACTGTAAGAATGTAATTTCAGAATTAAAAGATTCTTAGGCTTGGAGTTTCACTCAAACATTAACTTCCCTCAGGGATGCATCCTGGGAGAGGCACATTTCAAAGGCTCAACAAACATTCCAGAGGAAGAAAGACCCAAGATAAGAGTTTATGAGCCCTTAGCACAGTAAAACCTGGATAAACAGACTTAGCAATCGGGCCTGAGGATGGAAACTGAGCCTGAGAACAGCTGTTGGAGTTTGGACTTTATGGTTAATGTTTAAGAAGTAAATGTATAACTGCCTTCATGAGCCCTGATAATATGGTATAATTACTGCCCTCAATTTTGGCTCAGTTTCTTCTTGCCTTCATACAAGAGAACCCCGGTATCGGATATTATCAATTCATCAATAAACCTCATGTTATTACAGCAAGTCCTGTCCGTGAGTATCTCTGGGGGAGTGCGTCCTGTGGTATTGGATCTTTAGATTCCATCAGGAGGACAGAGAAACAGACACCACAGTGTTGATGTTTTGAGTTACTTGGGTCTATTGAAGAAAGAGGGTCACTCCAGAACGATTAGGCTCTTAGGTAGCAGGAAGGTCCAGCCACAATGAACTAACCTCAAACAGCTGCACAGAAACATATTTATTGATTGTTACACGAAAGTTGTTTTCTAGGTAAAACAAATTCCTCATACCAAAGCCCCTAATCTAATCTCTGTATTTCGAGAAGGAAAATATCACACCCCTGCAGCTTTAGTCCTTACTGTGTACAGTTTGCAGTATTCAATAATGCATGATATTCTAGGTGTGCCAAGACCTGCTTGTGACCAAGGTAATGCAAAGGAAGGAGCTGCAGAGCTCCTTCAGAAAAACAACTCTACAGAAAACAGAAGATAATCAGTTTTCTACCATGCTTTTTCAAGGTCAAAGAACTTTTAGAAAACAACCATTCATTCTGATGTCTACACTAGATACAGTGAAAAACAGTCATTTCATTCTAATGTTTACCTGATATATATATTTGGATTCTACTCCAACTCACTATGTAAACCAGAGAGGCTCTTGGGAGCCTGAAAAATCCAGTCTCTACTGAAGGGCTGGGTTTTTGTGTGTGTGTGTTTTTGTTTGTTTGTTTAAATGGATCTTCTCCAAGCTCCATTTTAAGGTTGGTCAGTTTGAGCAAGGACAGAATGGCTGATTGGCCAACAGCCATTGCTTCCTGAGAAAACCACCAGGACCTTCTTTTAGACTGCCAGGCTTTTGCCTTAGATGAGGAAGAAGCCAGCTGACTTGGAAGTTTGCCATCCTTATTACCTAGTCACGGCTCCTCCTTGCATCTGTCTTCCTGTCAGGGATTTGGCTAACTCTTAACTCTTTCTTTCCCTTATTAGAGGGAACCCTAACTGCTGTGGGGGTTTGGAATACAGACTACTTTAACCCTTTCTGAGGTGGCCAAAGGGGTGGTATAGAGGGGCAGCAGTTCGAGTGCCAGAGAGGAGGGTTCATCTGAGGGGCTACAATACCACTTGGTACATGGCAAAGATCTAGCACATAGGAACATATCTGTACAGTGAGAATGTGCATCCTTAGAGAATGCTGTGTGACAGAGATAGCATCTGTAGGGAAAAAAATGAGATTTTTAGTGCTACTTGAATCCCTACCGAGGTACAAGAAAATAGTTGGGGCAGTTTTGCTCTTATTAGAGGAAGAGGACAGACAGGAAAATCAACTAATGGATCCTTGGCAGGCTTTGTCATTGTCATTAGCAAGATTGATGACTTTTTTTTTGGTGGCAGAGCCCCTCAGAAGGATAAAGTAACTGAGTGTAATCAGATGATCGCTGTTTGTTGCATGGGACTCCTATGGAAGGAATGAGTGCCTGGAAGCTTTGGAGGGGAAGCCAGTTAAAGTGATCATCTATACACAATTTAAAAGAGATCAGAATTCCATGGTGGTCCTCCTTCCTTTCTTCTTCTTCCTTTTTAAATTTGACTTTGTGTTGGTTCTTAGTGAATTTCACATCATATACCCCACGTACCCCAATCCCACTCATCTCCTTGCCTGCTCACACCAGCCCTCCAACCATGCAACCACCCACTCAAAGGAAAAAAAGCAAAGCGAATCTCACCGTGGAAGCTGTAGTGTGCCACAGTGTATCCCACAGTGTTCCCTACTGTCCACAGTTCTTAACTTGTAAATATTTATTGCAGAGTCACTGCTTTGGTTTGAGGCCTTTGGTTTCTGCTACACTATCAATACTGGATCCTTACCTGGACTTCTCTTGCATACCTTTTGCCCCGTGTCATGGAGATCCTGCAGCCTTGGACCTGTAGGACTGGCTAGCTCATCCAATGCCAATTGCAGCAGTGGGCTAGGCCAGCTCTCCTATTGTCTGCCTTTTTCACCAGTTCACCTGCACTCATGCCAGCAGGGGTCAGCTCTATTGTGCTGTCATCTGCTCTCAAGAGTACCAAAGGTGATGATGTCCAAGCTCATGACCCCTGTGCCAGCTCTCCCACGTGCTGCAGGTGGCTGGGAGTGTGGATGGTGGAAGGGCATCTCTCCCTTGCCTATGCCACCCCACATCAGACAAGTGGCAGCGCCAGATCTTCTGTGCTCATGCCCTCCAGGCTGGCTCACCCACAACCCATAAAACCAGGGCCAGCTCTACTGCACTTTCCCTTGCAGCTGGAAAGGGGCGAGGCTCATTCTCTTGCTCTCATGCCTTCAGGACCAGTTCTCCAATGATGACTGAATGTGGGCTGGGGCCAGCTTTGCACATTAGCCTCAGGCTGAAGCCCTGACCAGAGACATCTGCCTAGCCTTTAGTGATAACATATGCGTTCTACTTCAGGACTACAGCAGAGACATGGCCTTCAGCAACAGCATGGCCTTAGGTGACATGGCTGGCTATCATATCAGGCTGTTCTTCACTGGAGTCTCCAGTTCCCCTTCTTTTCATTGTACACACATCCTTCTGCTTCTCTTTCTCTTCCATCTCTCCATCACTCACTTGCCCATCTTAGTGGTACCCGGGGCCTCTGGGTATCTGGGTCATCTCAGGAGTGCTGTCTATGCCGCACCCATGCTGTATGGCACTGGGTAGGGGCCTCTTTTTACTTTTTTTTCTCTTTCTTTCTTTTTAATTCTTAAAATAGTACTGTCTAGGATCACCACACGTGCTGAGATTAAAGCTGTGAGACACCACGGCTGGCCTAGCTCCTGTTTCTGTGAAGGTGTATTAACACTGTGATATTTTAAAGGGCACAGCTATGGTGTGCAGATGTCCACGTCTTACTCAGATGATAGGACAGAGGCCCTGAGTCCTAAGAGATCACGCTAGTTCCCTTCTAACCTTTTCTCTATGGACAATCAAGATGATGGATGCCTGCTGCTGAGAGCACAGAACTTTATTTTCTTTTCTCAAACCTGCATAATATTTCATGGTGATATAAACTTAAGTAACCTCTGTTTCAAGAAGAGGCAGTAGAGCCCAAGCACATTCTGCATCCTAAGTCACAGCTGGAACAACTGATAGCTAATGAGGAAGGACTAGGCCCTGGGCTAACATACCTCTGAAAGTCCAGAGGTATCGAAGGTACATATTGCTCCAGGTGAAATAGAAAGGGAGGGCTCCTCTCCCAGAATTCATCTCATGCAAGTCCATATTACTTTTGTTAGGGTCCAAGAACTGCCAAAGAATGATATATTCCCAAACTCAAATCTCCCCATTCAGAAATGGAGATTCCTAGTGGGCTTGCAGGCCCGGCTTTTATTGTCAGTTAGGGCAATTTCAGGGAGGGGTATGTGCCCTTTTACATCCATTGGTTAGCTCTACCTCCAGGGGTCTGACTGATTCTACAATTTGTTAGGCTCTGGAGACTTTCCAGGGGGTGGCTTACTCATTTTAGCTACCTATTCTTACTGCAGGCCACATGACAAGGTGTCCTCTGGGATCGGAGGATGTGGTTGGCTGACCTTGGGTTCCTGGATCCAGGTTCTCATTTCTGGGAACTAGAAATTTAGGCCTAGTCTCCCAAACTCCTTTCATGGAGTCAGCCTGCCTCTGGTTAACTCAGTCCGCTCACTTTAAACAAATTATACAGGAAGAGAGTCTAAAAGCTTTCAATGAGACTTTTTAAAAAGATGACTGGATGGATTGATAGAACCTCTTTGTAATTTACCACATGTAATTGGATTTAAGTTCCTGTAGTCTAGAAAATCCTAAACACACACACACACACACACACACACACACACACACCCACCAGTAAAAACCAGACACCTAAAAGAACTCAGGACGTGATACATTCTTACCTTTTTTTCTGTAGCTGTCACTGAGAAGAGGAAGTTTAAGCAAGGTGACCCAGGTGTTGTATGGGCAGAAACAAAGGCAGACCAATATGGAGCAAAGAAAGAGGGGTGGGACAGTGGCATTGTATCTCAGTCAGAGGAAAACGAACCTGGAGGTTTTAGGCAGAAATAGCAGGCATTGAGAGCCAGCAGAGCCTGGCATAGCAGCTCCTCTCTGGCATCTGGTGCTTTATCCCTTGAGTCCCTGTTGGGCTTTCTGTCCTTCCCATAGATGGGTATCTCATTAGCTGAGTATAATACAAACATCTCAATCCCACTAGGTATGGTAAGTGATGCTGGAAATAGCTTGCTCATTAGCTGTCCTTAATGGCACAATGTCATGCATGGCTCTTGGAATGTTTTCTTCTCTTTTTCTTTGTCACAAAGTCAAGGGCCAGTGTGACCAGGACAGGAGAGCATTTTGAGAGACATACATGCTTGAGTCTGCAGTGGGGACTCCCGTCTCCAGAGCCAGCTCCTCAGTGAGCTTAAACCATAGAGGACAATTTGTCAGCATAACACTTCAGATCCTCTGCTCCTGACCCCACCACTTCGGTTTGAGGTGCTCTTGTCTGGTACCATAGAACAGATATAATTTTATTGAGGCACACCTGGGATAATTTAGAATCACCAGCAACCATGCAGATCAGAACTGTTTTCTTGTTCTTGGCAGGATTTTGGGAGCTCCCATGAGGAAAGAGGCCACAGCAGTTGTGGTTAAGGACATAAACAGGCCAAATCAAATCCAATTTCAGCACCCCAGCCCACCTCAAATAGGTCAAAGGCTGTCTTTAAGAATAGGTAGGCTACTGCCCATGATGTATATCTAAACCAGCTGGGGCTAGTTTATTTCTTGAATTTCTGTTCAGTTTAGGAACATGGCCAGAAGGCAGTTGCTTTAAGGTTCTCAGGCATTCCCCAGGGAACTATCAAGAAGAATGAGAGACCCGTGGGGTCTGAGGCAGATTGAAGTCCCAGAGTCACCACTTGCACTGTCTTCTTTCTGCTCAGGAAGGAGAGCAGCTGGTGTTGTGTATGGCTCCTGGAAATGGCAAAGGTGGCCCTCCTGAGTGCCAGAAGTTGGCTTCAAGAAGAAGAGAAAGAGACTTTATCACTCTACCAGTAAAGTTAAGACAACGCTCCTGCTCCCCTCATAGGGCAGTAAGGCTGCTAGAAGCCATGGCCCCAGATCGATGAGGTCTCTGGGTCACATACTGACCCCACAGTGATCTTGGAGGGTTAAGTGTCTCTTAGAAAGGAAATTTGAAAAAACGGGAGATGGAAAAAGGCTCCTGGGGAGAGAATAGGACCAGTGGGGCTTGACCTGCCAGGAAGCCCTTTCTGGGTTTTGGTACCAAATGTAAAAAAATAAGTCAGCTGAGGAAAATGAAAGAATAGGTTTAGTTTAACCTCAAAATGGCAAGAGCAGACTTATTCATCTAAAAGACTGGCATCCCCAAACCCTGTGGCTGGGAATCTCAGGGTATGGGAAAAGGCACAAGGAGGGTCCGAGAATAAGGTTGTATAGTTGAGTGTATGTGTGGTGTGTGTGTGTGGGGGGGGGGGGGATGGTGGTAGGGAGGGGATGACTTCACCAGGCACAGAAACTGCTTTTTCAAAACCGCAGTAGGAAATAGTCAAGGTTGTGTGTTTTTGCAACCCCTAGTTTCCAATGCTGATACTGAGAGTTGGCTGCTTTCTGTAGTTTCATGTGTAGCAGGTTTTCTAGCTCTGGTTTGGGGATGGGGAATTTTCTTCATCATTTGTAAATTGTTGGTGATATTGCTTGCACTGCTAGGTCAGAAAGTCCTTTCCTGTGCCAGTCATTTCCAGGATAGCTAAAGAATTCCCAAACAATATAACACAAAACAGAACAAAATAAAGGTTCAAAACCAACCAATCAACCAACCAACCAACCAACCAACCAACCAACCAAAAAACTGCAGGAGGTATCATCATCCCAGATTTTGTAAAGCCCAAACAAAAAGACCTTCTGTGGAAAACTGCCGACACACCCAAATCACTAACGAGAAACAGCTTGATGCAATCCCAAGAGGTTTACAGAAAAACAACAACAACAACAACAACAACAACAACAACAACAACAACAACAAAACTAGCTAGCTAGGGCCTCCTTCCTTCTAGTCCACACAGGGGTAGAGGAATTCAGCAGCCAGCAACAGATTTTTACAGCTTTTAAGGAGAATCTACAAACCAGGTAGGGGTGGAGATAGGGAAGGGGGAAGGAGGGGTAACAGGTCACTAGGTCATCGATACATTTAATCTCAAATTCTTAAGATGGATGGTGAATCACTTTATAATTGGCTATTTCAGACTAGCTTCATACTATTTATCATGAGCTCTGGTTTAAAGGGGTCAGGCTCATCTCAAACTTTCAGCATCCTGGCAACCAACTGTCTCAGGGCTGTTAGTTAGAAGCTTGGCTAGGCTAATCTCGGGCCCATTGCATCCTGACACCATTAATCTCAGGGCTTGTTTAGTTAGGGCCATCTGTTCGAATGGTCAGTTAATTTCCTGGGACTGAGGCGCCACAGTGTTTGACTTACAGGTTTTTATGTCTTTGCTTTTAAGAGTAGGGTTCAAGGGGTCAACTTAGATTTTTCTGTCTTTCAATTTCAAGTTTACTACAGAGCTATAGTAATAGAAGCTGTATGGCACTTGCATAAAAAACATTGACTAGTGAAATAGAAGGTCCACATGTAGCCCCATGCCTACAGCCAAGAGTTCAACAATACACATTGGAGAAAAGACAGTATCATCACGAAACAGTGTTGTCGAAACTGGATAGCTATGTGTAGAAGAATGAAAATTAGGTCCTTATCTCTTACCTTGCAGAAAACCTCACTCCAACCAAACCAAGGCCCTCAACATGAGACCTGCTACCCTGAACCTGAAAGAGAAGAACATGAGGAATATGCTTTCCATAATTTACTAAGAAGCAGTCAACTGGACTGGCTTTGTAGCTCACAAGTAGAGTGTTTGTATAGAATGCATGAGACCTTGGGTCTGACTGTCTACCTGGTATCACAAAGAAAAACAAAGGAAGA
The DNA here is from genome assembly GCF_011762505.2 of Arvicanthis niloticus. Taxonomy (NCBI): domain Eukaryota; kingdom Metazoa; phylum Chordata; class Mammalia; order Rodentia; family Muridae; genus Arvicanthis; species Arvicanthis niloticus. Next base: position 4,754,487 of record NC_047666.1, read on the forward strand.
ATGAAAAAGGCAAAAAGGAAACTGTATTAAAATTACTTGGATGTTTGTGTATTTTAATATATGCTGATAGCTGATAATAAAGTAATCTGAAGAGTTTATTTTTCCTCATTAAATACAGAAGAAAAGGTCACTTTTGGAGCATAAGACTCTACAGTACAGCAGTACAGGTGCTGTACTTTTTTCTTTTCTTTCTTTTTTTTTTTTTTTTTTAATGTCTCTGTTTTAGTTTGCCAAGGTCTGATGGGCACCAAGCAGCAGATTCAGTACTGGAAGAACCTAGGCAGTCTTCAGGGGCCTTGCTATTGTTACTACATTAATGTGCTTGGGAAATGTATGTCAAGAGCGTAAGGAAATAGGATCAGGCCATGTTCACTTCCTGAAGTGTTTCTCAGGAGTACCCAGTGCAGTGGGTAAATTCTAGATTTTTTTTCCTTAAGCAGGCTTTCCTGTCCACCATTTTACAACTGGATCAGACACACAAGATTTTGAAGACCACTTTCAGAATGGCCAGGAAGCAAAGAGGAAGCTTGTTACAAAAAGAGAAACAAGAATATCTGGTTTCTGCCCACACAGCAGGATCTACCACACTGGGTCTAGTGAGAACAGAATTTTCCAGTCAAAGAATTCTAAGACAGAAGTTGAAATTTTAACCCCTAGCAAACAAAGTTAGACAAAAGTATGAAAGCATACAGCCCATGTAAGAAAGGGAGAGGCAGGTCTGAAGCTCCTTGTCTGGACACTTGCTACCGTGTCCTGCAAAGGCCACACACACACACACACACATACACACACACACACACACACACACACACACACACACACACACACACACTTTTCCAAGTAACAAAAATATGCAGTAAACAATGAACAAAGCCATCTTAGAAATACTTACCTGGCTCCAAAGACACATTTTTTTCTTTTTTTTTTAAAATATTTTTTTATTGGATATTTTATTTACATTTCAGATGTTATCCCCTTACCCCATATACCACTCCCTCCCCTGCTCAGGAACCCCTATCTCATCCCCCCTCCTCCTGCTTCTATGAGGATGTGCCCCCATGTACCTCCCCACTCCCACCTCCCCACCCTCTAATTCCCCCACACTCGGCGTCTAGAACGTGGGACCAAGGATCTCCTCTCCCACCTACGCCCAACAAGGCCATCCTCCCCTACATATACAGCTGGAGCCATGGGTCCCTCTCTATGTGCTCCCAGGCTGGTGGTTTAGACTCTGGGAGCTCTGGTTGGTTGGTATTGTTGCTCTCCTCATGAGGCCTGAAAACCCTTTCAGCTCCTTCAGTCTTCTCTCTCACTCCTTGATCAGTTCAATGGTTAGCTGTGAGCATCGGCCTCTGAATATGTCAGGCTCTGGCAGACCTCTAAGGAGACAGCTATATCAGGCTCCTGTCAGCATGCACTTCCTGACATCCACATCAGCGTCTACCTTTGGTGACTGCACATGGGATGGATACCCAGGTGTAATGGTCTCCAGACGGCCCCTCCTTCAGTTTCTGTCCCTCACTTTGTTTCCATATTTGCTCCCTTGAGTATTTTGTTACTCCTTCTAAGAAGGACAGAAGCACCCACACGTGGTCTTCCTTCTTCATGAGCTTCATGTGGTCTGTGAGTTGAATCTTGGCTATTTCAAGCTTCTGGGCTAATATCCAATTACCAGTGAGTACCTTGCGTGTTCTTTTGTGATTGGGTTACCTCACTCAGGATGATAGAACACACCAAGAAACAATTTTGCTTTGAGTTCGCATCTTTATACTCCTGAGCTACAGAAAAAGAAAAGTTTAGTTGTTTCTAAAACATGGAGACTCAGTTCAGGAAACACACAAATGGCCTGGGAGGTTTTTATATTTAGCCAGAGGGCACATTTTAAATAGTCCACAGGAAGCTGTTGGTGTCAATTCCAGTTCCTACCAGTTTGGAGAGCAGACCCAGAGCTGTCAGGAGGCCAGGGAGTTGTGGACTTTATATAAAGTGACTGAAGGTTGTCCTTTGCAGACACCACCTGCCAGACAAAGTGTCCATGAGATTTTGAAAACTGAAGTGACTCCTACCAGAGCACAGGGATTACCATTCCAGTGACAAACTCCACTTCATAGTGCTGAGGTTGCAGTGCTTCTCACTTTAATTGCCTGCCAGGGTGAGTTTGTTCACCCTTTCCCGGGGCCCAATCTCCTTGCTTCCTCCCACTGTTCCGTGCCATCTGCCTCAGTGAGGAACTGCTATTGCATAAAGCAAGAAAACCGTTGTTCAATTAATATTCACACAAGCAATGGACTCTGGAGCTAAAACTATGAATTGTACTATGTAAATATTTTATTTCTTAATTTAAATTTAAAAATGTACATATCTTTATTACTACATTGTAGTAATTTGGCTCTATGTTGACAATGTATAATGATCAAATTTGGTAAAAAACATTCCCTTTCTTCAGCCATTAGTCATTCTTCTGTATTGAAAATTCTATACTCTCCTAGTATTTTTAAAACATAGTAAGTGTTGTTTCGATCAGTGGTTATTTTACCATCCCATAGAACCACAAGTGAAGTGAATCCCTGACTCTATCTCTGCGGTTCTATTGAGCTTTTTGAACTATCTTCAATGTTCATGAATGGGAAGAGTCAATATTGTTAAAGTTATTATGCTACTTAAAGAAACTGTGTGTGTGAGTGTGTGTGTGTGTGTGTGTGTGTGTGTGTGTGTGTGTGTGTGTAGCAGTGAATTAGTTGACCTTCTTTGGCTCCTGGGGGTTACACGTGCATGCTACACTAGCCCAAGAGTCTGCTGGATTCACAAATGAAAGATACACACACACACACACACATACACACACACACCTACACACACCTACACACACCACACCAGCTAATTTTGATATGCCTTGACTAGCTCAATGGTTAGGCACTTCTAAACCTCCCCACAGCTAGTACACATTTCCCTCTGGTATTTCTCACTTAATACCTTCTAAATCTATATTTTATCTTTGCTGTCCTGTTACCTTCTGGGGATCCCCTGCGCTCATAGGACCACATTTCCTTTTTACCTACATTGTTGGATTGTTTCCTGCAGCTCTTAAATCTGATCCTTCTGCATCTGAGTCATGGCGATTCTCCTCTCCTTCCTTCCATCTTTTGTCCACTTAATGTAAGAGATGCCTGCATCTCCCTGCCCAGCCATTGGCTGTATGGCAATTCTTTATTAACAGTCGAAGCCAGCTGGAGGCAGGGACCCTCAGGTCTGGAAGTGGCTTTTGGGAGCTGAATTGAGACAAAGCATTAGAACCAATTCCCTACATATGTGTGTGTGTATGCAGTATGTGTATGATGTGTGTTTGTGTTATATGTGAAGTAAGAGTGTGTGTCATATATGTATGATGAATGTGGGGTATGCATGTGATATGTGGGGTGTCTGTATGTGAGTGTGTATGATGTGTATGGTATGTGTGAAAAGATCTGCAAGTGTGGCTTATAGTGTGTGTTGTGTGTGTGAGGTGTCTGGTGTGTGTACACAGTTTATGTATGCATGGTGCATATATGTGTATGTGGTATTCGTATGTTTGTGTGTTTTTAGGTTTTTGATTCCCTTTTATAATCTGTTCAATATACTTCCAGTTCAATATGTAAGTTCTTGGCTCTTGTTGCTATGCCTGCTACCTGGTGCCTCTGCTCTGCCATCATGAACTCTAGCCCCCTGGAAGAGTAAGTCCAACAGACTTCTTCTATAAGTTGCTTTGGTCATGGTGTTTTATTGCAGCAATAGAAAATTGACTAATACAGTTATAGATATGTTTTACCTCTATGTAATTTTGTCTGTCTAATCTTCTGTTGTTTGTGTCTTTGGAACTGGATTTCAACTATCACTACATCAATGTCTGGAAATGTTACACACACACACACACACACACACACACACACACACACACACACACACTGTAGTTAACTCATAGTTTTAACTTTAGTCTTTGTATTTCTGGTTCATTTTGAGATGATCTTTGTGTGAGGAGATGAAGGTATCAAGCTTCATTCTTGCCCATAGACATATTCCACTTTACTGGCAGTTGAATACATAGTTCTTAGTTGGTGGCATTGCTTGAGGAGGCTTAGGATATGTGGCTTTGTTGGAGAAACTATGTCACCAGAGGTGGGATTTAAGGGTTTTAAAATGACATTTCTAGTTTGTTCTCTTTGCTTCATGCTTATGAAGCTATTCCAGGGTTTCTATCATGTCTGAGGTGACAGGTATGATCGTGCCTCAGTAAACATGGAAGTACATTCTGAAAACATCTCTAGAAAACCTTATTTTGTGAATGTCTTCAGGTATACTTAAACATAGGTGGTTCAACCTAGCACATACTCAAGCTATGTGGAATGGTCAACCCATACAGCATGTTATATATGAATATATATGTTGAAATAGAATGGTAAATATTAGTATATTTCAATATATCAAAACATAGGCAATATACAGTAAAAATAGAAAGAAGACAGAATATGGTTTACTTCATGGTTGGCTTTACTCCATAAGCCACTTACTGTGATCCCAGTTGGCAAGACAGGATGTAGCTGTGGATGAGGACAGGGCAGTAAGAGATGAGTGGTATAAAGGCTTGGTACATTATTGTCCACCTTGCACATAAACACTGAACAATTAGGCTACATTAAACTTGTAATATTTTCTCTTTAGTAATAAATTAATCTTACTCTCCCATAACTTTTCTCTTTATAATTTTTGTTTTGAAACATTTCAACTCATTTGTAATAGCTTAAAGCACAAATATGTTTTAGAGTTGTACAAAATACGTTCTTTACATCCTTTTATTTAATAAACATTTTTTATACTTAATGTATTTTACATTTTAGACCTCTTGGCCTGTGCCTTCCCTGGGTGGGAACGCCAGTGTCAAGGCCTTTCAGTTCCACATCGTGCAGTGCCAGAAGGTCGTAAGGACAGCACACTCACAGCTGCTGTTCCCCACGGCAGTGCCTTCTTCTCCAGCTCCCTAAAGGCTGTCTTGGGCTTTTCTGGAGTTGTTGCTGCTCTTCTTTTGGTACAATAGTCGATATGAATTGTACAGAGAAGTGGGTTTCATTGAGACACTGTCACACATGCACATATACTGATCATCTCCCTCTCCTCCCTCCCCCGATATCATCCCTGCCTCATCTCTTCCTAAAGAGTAGCCCCTGTTCTACCTTCATATTTCCCCCCGAGATATCATTCATATATGACAGAAACTGCAGTGAGTGTCTTTCTGAGTCTGGCTTATCTCACTGATGTGATGGTCTTCAGCTCTAACCATTGCCTTAAAAATGATGTGGTTGTATCGTTTCTGTGGTTTATAAAACTCCATTGCTAACATTGTGCCACATTCTATCCATCCTTCCTTCATCAAAAGGAAGCCATTTTATGTTTTTGGTTATTGTGAATAGTGCCACAATACACATGGACATATAGGTGTCTCTGCAGTAAGTTGGTTTTGGCCTCTTCAGGTCCTTGTACAGCACTGCTAGAACTGGTTCTATTTTAGTTTTCTTAATGGGCCTCCACAGTTATCCCCAGAGGCTGCAGTTATTTGCATCACTACCAACAGCCAACATGATCCTTGTCACCCCTCACATCCCTCCTAGCATGTGCCCTTCCCCCAGCCTTGAGCAGGCCTGAGAGACTTTGTTTACCACAACAGACCAAATGATAGGATCTAGGTGGAGTTACCCACCTTGGCAGCACTGAAGGAAGAACTGCCCCTGGGATTGCCTTGAGATATCTCTGGCTGTCACCAAGAATGGATTCCCCCCACTCATCTCTGGCTGAAACAACAAAGGGTTTGAGCGAGCCTTTCCCTTTAAATTGAGAGCTGAACATTAAAGCTTTGAGCCTTGATCAGAGAACTTTGTCTTGGCTTCATCTTTTCTCACCCTCCGTCCCTTTCTTCATTTCCAGCCCCACTTTTAGGTGAACCCAGTTGATCCGTGGCAGCCGGCAGCTATACCAGCAGTTTTGTTTGTTTTCTTGATGATGAAATCTCAGCATAATTTTAACTTTTTTTTTTTTTTTGCCTAAAGATGCTCAACAATTGTGTACCAACTGGTCATTTCCTTTTCAATTGCAAAGGATCCAACTCACCTGCCTTGTTCATTGATGATGCTCACTCTGTTGGTATTTAATTTTTGAGGTCTTTATATAGTTTGGACTTAATCTTCCATTGGATGAATATCTGGGAAAGATATTTTCCCATTATGTGCATTATGTTTAAAGGGTTAAAAAATTTCAAAACCTCCTAGCAGACTGAACAGAACCAAGAGTGCAGGTCAGCTTGGTCGTGAGCTCTGTGTTTCAGGAACTTGGCTGACCACAAGATAGATGGCTGATTACGTACAGGCTCTTAGAGAGTAGTCTATACAAAATGTTCCCCATGACTGTTCCTTGTACCCTGTCACCAACTGAATAATGGGTTGAGACTTTCCATAGGTGCTCTCCAACAGCCCTCCTTTACTCCTCCTGGGTTGTGGTTTCCCCCCTGAGTTGTGTTTTTTTGGCTTTAAATTCTCTCTGTCTCCAAAGCCCCCGGGTCAGATTCCACTGCCCCTGCGTGGGTCATGGGTCTTGACCTCAGTATACTGATTGAAATATACCTCTTGCTGATTACATCAAGTTCGGTGTCTTGTGAGTTAATGGGTGGCTGAGAATTCACGAGGCTTGGGTGAGGTCCTCCCTTTGTGGGGGCCTTACAATGTGAAGGGTTTCTTCACTCTATTTCTACCTCTCTCTTTCTCTGTCTCTCTGTGTTTCTGTGTCTCTGTCTGTCTCTGCCCCCCCCCCCTCTCTCTCTCTCTCTCTCTCTCTCTCTCTCTCTCATACACACACCCCTGAGAACCACAATGCATTTGTTTCAACCTGAAGACAATGTGCAGGAATCAGTTTATGGGTTTTTGGGATCAAATTAGGCCATATTGCTACTGTTAACTGAACCTTGAATTATATTCGGAAAGACATTGTCTATGTCTTGGAGTGTTTCTCTTGCTTCAAAAATTTAGGTCTTACATAAAAATCTTCATCAGAATGTAGCTCAGTGTTAAAGTATTCACATAACATTGAGGGTTTAATAGATTTTGAGTTGATTTTTATGTAGTATGAGAAACAGTGATATAGTCGCTCATATGTAGACATTCAGCTTTCTACCATTTGATAAAGAGGTTCTTTTTTCTCTTGGAATCCTTTTTAGAGTCAGAGTGCTGAAACTGCATATCTTTATTTATAAATAATAGTACATGTTATAAATAGTCTAGACCCTTTAATTTTTTTCCCCCTATTTCCCTACATTTCTGAGTCTTATTAGGCAGCTGTCTTAGGGTTTCCATTGCTGTAAAGAGAAATCATGAGCAAGGCAATTCTCATAAAAAACACATTTAATTGGGGGTGGCTTACAGTTTTACAGGTTCAGTCCATTTTCATCATGGCATGAAACATGACAGAATGCAGACAGACAGAATGCTGGAGGATCTAAGAGTTCTACATAGTGTGTGTGTGTGTGTGTGTGTGTGTGTGTGTGTGTGTGTGTGTGTGTTACGGTCAGGTGTTCTGAAACCTCCAGAGTTGCTCTTTTTGCTCAGAATTATACTAGCTTTTTGGGATCTTTGTGTTTTCAGATGAATTTTAAGATTGTGTTTTCCAGTTCTAAGAAAACTACCATTAGAAGCTTGATAGAAATTGCATTGAATACATAGGTGGTTTTAGTAATATTCATTTTAAAAATATTACCTCTCTCTGTCCATGACCAAAGGAACTTTCTAGGTCTTCTTCAATTTCTTTATTCCACTGTAAAGTTTTCAATGTAGCAGTCTCTTATATTTAGTTGGGTTTGTTTGTAGGTATATATCCTTTGAAAGGCATTTTAAATATGACCTCTTCCCCATTTCTTCCTCAGAATTCTTGTAATTGGTATACAGGAAACTTCTGATTTTGTATGCTTTTATTTCTGTGAAATTGTCTAGAAATCCCCTGCTGTGGTCTTCCAGGTCTTTTATTTGTAGAAAATAGGGATAATTGGAATTTCCCCCATTTCTTTCTCTTACCTAAATGTTCTGGATAATATTTCAAGTACTACATTGAATAAGAGTGGTGGGAGTCAACACACTTAGTCTGTTCCTGATCTCATAGGAAAAGCTTGCAGATTTTTTCCATTCAGTGTAATGTTGGATGTAGGTGTGTCTCACACTGGCTTTTTATGTTGTGGTGTGATTCTTACATTCCTAATATGTTCAGGTCTTTTTTTTTTTTTTTTTTTCATGAAAAAAGTCCAAATTTTGTTACACATTTTCTGCATTTACTGAAGTGATCATATGATTTAATCCTTTATTCTAATTTATATACTGTGTTACAATTGTTGATTTACTTATACTGAACAATCTTTGTATTCCTGAAATAAAATAAGGATGATTGTGGTTCACGATCTGTTCAGTAATGTTACTGGATTTGACTGCAAGCTGCATATCCACATGGAATGTAAGCTTCCGTCAGACTCAACTCAAAGTTTGCTACTTAATGCGTTTAGTTCCAGGTCCAGATAAGACAGAATATAAGGGAACACAGAAGATCTGCCGGCTCTTTAACATTCCAGCCACACCTGAAGTTTATAGATTTCTTCTTCTTCTTCTTTTTCTTTTTCTTTTTTTTTACTCTTTTGGTAGGCTTTTTAAGACAAGATCTTTCATAGCTCAAGCTGGCCTCAAACTTACAACATATCTGAGTATGGTCTTGAATTGTCAGTCCTCCTGCCCCCACATGCTGAAATTACAGGTGTGCACTAAATGGTCAGTTCATTATTTTTCCATAAAATACTTCACAAAAACCATTTCCAACAAAAGACTTACATATTCCTTATGATCACAAGTGTAATAGGAATTGTAGTTATTTTCATAATGATAATGTAGTTAAGAAGTATATTAAGAAAGAGATTATTATAACAATTGAATAATTTATTTGAGAATATTTCAGTGAACCCAGACATTTTGTACATGTATTTGTTAGTATTCGTAGTTACAGAGCTGTTTAAGTCACATCATAAATCCACACTGAAGACACTCTAAGACCATCTTCAGCGATGAGCAAAGACTTTCAGTGATTAGGTAGTAGTATTCCAGGACCATAACTAGCAGCACTGGGAATCACATCCAAGGCATGTTCAGTAAGCCTCTCCCATCACACACATCACAAAATTTGGTCAATAGCTCTGTCCTAGAGAGATTCCAAGCTGCAGAACCAGAAATCCTGAAACATTCCAGAGGCTGAAACTTGTAATTGTCTCATCTTTATTTTTTTTTCAATTAAAAGAGAAAGGCATAGCATTTCACTTGTTTATTAACTATATCAAATTTTGCAGCAGATGCTTTGCTATAGGCTGGATCACAAGGAGAAAGAGAGAAAAGAAAGGAAAGAGAGAGAATGTCCTGGACTTGTCCTAGACATAGTTCTGGACCTAGACCTTAAGATCTAGAAGGTGTAGGGGGTGGGGGTGTACATGAACAATTATACTTATAAAATAAGTATTGCAACAGAGGCACATACATGATTCTATAATTCAGGGTAATAGAAGCAAGAAAAGAAAAATTGTACTTTTTCTTGACTTGCCAAGGTATGATTAAAGAAGATGTCACAGGAGAAGAGTCTTCCAGAAAGAATGAGGTTGAGGAAAATAACTAAACTAAAAATCCGATGATCACTTATCTTAAACTAGAAGAATCAGATCAAAATATAAAAATTAAGTAGCATGTAAGAAATTGCAAGGTTTGAGGTAGATATGAAAATAGCATGTGTGATGGAAGGAGCATCATATCATGAAATGTGTAGTCACACAAAGGACAGGAACCACTTATATGAGAAAGAAATGTTATCAGTTGTCATTTGAAAAATATTATTTGGACAAAATTTCAAATGCAGCTGCATTTGAAATAACTTTCAGAATAGTAAGAACAAAACATTATATTACAACGAAATATAAATATAAATACTAAATTTGATTTTTTCATTTTTAGTAGTGTTTTTCTTAGAATTTTATACATGACACTGAATCTACTTCACTCTAGTCACTTCCTCATTACTTTCTTTTCTTATTTATTTATTTATTTATTTATTTATTTAATATTTTATTTACAGTTCAGATGCCATCCCCTTTCCCCATTTTCCCTCCCTAGAAAGCCCTATCCCATTGCCTCTCATCCTTTTTGCTCTTATACATTTTTAAAAAAATGTTAAACAAAGGATTTATAAGTTTGGTAATGCTCAATCAGAAGTGTAACCCAATACCCAACCTAGATATATAAACTATCTTTGACTGGTGGAGACAGGTGAACATCTGCCTTCATGCCCCCACCCTCTTTCTCTCTCTTTCTCTCTCTCATCACCTAGCTTCACCCTTCCTGTTAAAATAAAACTTTTCTTTCAAAATGCAATTAGAGCATAGTTATTCCTAATTGTACCAGTGAGGTACAAGATAGTCCTAATACCCAGTCCATCATTTTGTTGACTAACCAGAACCTCTGTCATCTGTCCTAACTAAAGCACTTAGTTTTGAACCTGGCTTTTTTTCTTGGCTTTAGAATGAATGTCAGCTGAAAACCGTCCACTCAGATCTGTTCTCTCAAAGTAAATAGCCAGGATTGGCTATGAGACTATAGGTCTTCACCCCGTCAGAAATCCAGAATGACTGAATTAACTGAAATTATGGGAAGCACTAAGCATAGCTTCTAAAACTTAGCCAATTTATAGAGACCGCTGAACACCTGGAAAGCCCCTATACTACAAAACATTGGAGCATTAAATCTTCAGCCTTCTGGCCCAGAATCATCTGACAGACCTTAGTGATGCAGAATTATTTAGGGCTGATTACTCTGTCTAGGCAGATATAATCAGTCGACTATTCTGCAAGTGTGTCTTTTTCTGGACAGTAATTTGTCTGTAGATGGAAAGAGGCAATTCTTGCCTAGTGGCTGTCACCACACAACTGGAGTAACTCCAAGGATGCTCAATTTCTTCTTAGAATCCATGACAGAAAGTTGTCAGGAGCAGACAGGTCTCTAATCAGAATGGACATTAATATATAAATATTTGTAACGTCAATTCTATGGACTTCTGACGTTTTGAAAACCAACTATCCATGTAAGGTAATCTGTACTGTTGTCTATTAATTCCTCTCAGCTATTTCTAAATAAAATATGGGAAACCTCCTAACAATAAACTGAAAGCCATGAATTTGCTATAGTCCCTTAACTCACAGGTTAACTGTCCCAAATCAGTTAAAAATTTAAAGAAGGCCTGGTTCTAAGCCTTGTATTCCTAAATGTGTTATACAGGCACAATGCCCACGAGAGTATCAATATTCATCTCACTTTTATATCAATAAGAATCTCATACCAATGAAAACCTTAAATTTGAAATCAAAGTAAATTTTGTACCATTTAAGAAATTATACCTTCATCTTGATATTAATTATACAGATTTCTACCAACAGGTTATGGCTATGCAATAAGTCCAAGCTAATCCTCCCTGTTCCAACAAAACCACTACTTTTCCCTAGAAAGACAGACCATTATTAACCACCTTAGTCCCCAAGCCCAGGGAATAGGGGCACTGACCCCAGGGAATAGGGGTGCTGACTCTTCTTTAACTTCTTCAAGCTGATTAAGGGCATTGAAATATTAGAAGAGGGGTGGGGGGGGGGAGAGTAAGTTGATAAGCCTCTGACACTTTGTCTTCACTGCATCCAGATGGAATTCCAGGACATCGGAGGTTTGGGCAGGTCTGCTCAGTATGCTTGATGAATAGATATACCAAGGCTGTGTATTCTGCAATATACAATTCTCAGAAGAAGTTTTAGTATCAAGAAAAAAAAATTTTTTCCTAGAGGGTTGACATTTTTTTAAAAGATGTTGGTTCTAGCAACTTTTCTTTGTTTTTTCCCTTTTAAAAAATTGGTTGTAATATTTACATTTCAAATTTTATCCCCTTATCCCATTCCTCCCACCACCCAGGAACCCCTTATCCCATCCCCCCTCCTTCTGCTTCTATGAGGGTGTGATTTTCCAGTTTCTATGATGCTGTTTCCATTAACATAAATTGCCTCCTAAATTTCTAAATCCTTCCTTTTATGTTATTAAATCTCCTATTTTTTTCTTTCTTTTTTCTCTTTTTCTCCTTCCCCCCCTTTTTTATCTTTTTTAAAAAAATTGGGTATTATATTTACCTTTCAGATTTTATACCCTTACCCCACTTCTTCCCACCATCCAGAAACCTCCTTTCCCATCCCCCCTCCTCATGCTTCTATGAGGCAGTGCCCGCACCTACCCCCCCACTACCCCCTCCTCACTCTCAGATTCCCCCCACCTCTGTGTTCATTTTTTATGGGACCAAGAAACTTCTCTCCCACCTATGCCCGACAAGGCCATCCTCCCCTACATATACTGCTGGAGTCATGGGTCCCTCCCTATGTGACCCCAGGCTGGTGGTTTAGACCCTGGGAGCTCTGGTTGTTTGGTATTGTTGCTTTCCTCCTGGGGTCACAAACCCTTTCTGCTCCTTCAGTCTTCTCTCTAAGTTCTCCATTGGGAAACTCTTGATCATATCAGTGGTTAGCCATGAGCATTGTCCTCTGAATGTGTTAGTCTTTGGCAGACCTCTAAGTAGACAGCTATATTATGTTCACGACAGCATGCACTTCCAGCCATCCACATCAGTGTCTAGCTTAGGTGACTGTACATGGGATGAATACCCAGATGGAATGGTCTCCTGATGGCCCCTCCTTCAGTTTCTGTCCCATGTTTTGTTTCTATATTTGCTCCCTTGAGTATTTTTGTTACTCGTTCTAAGTAGAACTGAGGCTTCCCCTCTTGGTCTTCCTTCTTCATGAGCTTCATGTGGTCTGCGGGTTGAGTCTTTGCTATTCCAAGCTTTTGGGCTAACATCCTCTTAACAGTGAGTAAATACCATGTGTGTTCTTTTGTGATTGGGTTAACTCGCTCAGGATGATAATTTCTAGATCCATCCATTTACCTAAAAATTTCTCGAATTCATTATTTTTAATAGCTGAGTAATACTCCATTGTGTAGATGTGCCACATTTTTTGTATCCATTCATTTGTTGAGGGACATCTGGGTTCTTTCCAGCTTCTGGCTATTATAAATAAGGCTGCTATGAACATAGTGGAGCATATGTCCTTATTATATGTTGGAGGATCTTCTGGGTATATGCCCAGGAGTGGTATAGCTGGATCCTCAGGTAATGCTATGTCCAATTTTCTGAGGAAACCCCAAACTGGTTTCCAGAGTGGTTGTACCAGCTTGCAATCCCACCAACAATGAAGGAGTGTTCCTCTTTCTTCACATCCTCGCCAGCATCTACTATCACCTGAGTTTTTGATCTTAGCCATTCTGACTGGTGTGAGGTGGTATCTAAGGATTGTTTTGATTTGCATTTCCCTGATGATTAAGGATGTTGAGCATTTCTTAAGGTGCTTCTCAGCCATTCGAGATTCCTCTGTTGAGAATTCTTTGTTTAGCTCTGTACCCCATTTTTCAATAGGGTTATATGGTTGTCTGGAGTATAATTTCTTGAGTTCTTTGTATATATTGGATATTAGCCTTCTATCAGATGTAGGATTGGTTAAGATCTTTTCCCAATCTGTTGGTTGCCGTTTTGTCTTATTAACAATGTCCTTTGCCTTACAGAAGCTTTGCAATTATATGAGGTCCCATTTGTCAATTCTTGATCGTAGAGCATAAGCCATTGGTGTTTTGTTCAGGAACTTTTCCCCTGTGCCTAGGTATTTGAGGGTCTTTCCCACCTTCTCTTCTATTAGTTTCAGTGTATCTGCTTTTAAGTGCAGATCTTTTATCCACTTGGATTTGAGCTTTGTACAAGGAGATATGAATAGATTGTTTTGCATCCTTCTGCATGTTGACCTCCAGTTGAACCAGCACCATTTGCTGAAAATGCTGTCCTTTTTCCACTGGATGGCTTTAGCTCCTTTGTCAAAGACCAAGTGACCATAGGTATGTGGGCTCATTTCTGGATCTTCAATTCTATTTCATTGATCTTCCTGCCTGTCTCTGTACCAATAACATGCAGTTTTTATTACTATTGCCCTGTAGTATAGTTTGAGATCAGGGACGGTGATTCCCCCAGAATTTCTTTTGTTGTTGAGAATAGTTCTCACTATCCTGGTTTTTTTTTGTTGTTGTTGTTGTTCCAAATAAATTTGCAAATTGCTCTTTCTATCTCTATGAAGAATTGATTTGGAATTTTGATGGTGATTGCATTGAATCTATAAATTGCTTTTGGCAAGATGGCCATTTTTACTAAATTAATCCTGCCAATCCAGGAGTATGGGAGATCTTTCCATCTTCTGAGATCTTCTTCTATTTCTTTCTTCAGAGACTTGAAGTACTTGTCATGCAGATCATTCACTTGCTTGGTTAGATTCACTCCAAGATATTTTATATTATTTGTAACTATTGTGAAATGTGTCATTTCCCTAATTTCGTTCTCAGCCTGTTTATCTTTTCAGTAGAGGAAGGCTACTAATTTGTTTGAGTTGATTTTATATCCAGCCACTTTACTGAAGTTGTTTATCAGGTTTAGGAGTTCTCTGGATTTAGTTTTAGGGTCACTTAAGTATACTATCATATCATCCGCAAATAGTGAAATTTTGACTTCTTCCTTTCCTATTTGTATCCCTTTGACTTTATTTTGCTGTCTAATTGCTCTAGCTAGGACTTCCAGTACTATATTGAATAGGTAGGGTGAGAGTGGGCAGCCTTGTCTGGTCCCTGATCTTAGTGGGATTGCTTCAAGTTTCTCTCCATTTAGTTTGATGTTGGCTACTGGCTTGCTGTATATTGCTTTTACTATGTTTAGGTATGGTCCTTGAATTCCTGATCTTTCCAAGACTTTTAACATGAAGGGATGTTGAATTTTGTCAAATGCTTTCTCAGCATCTAGTAATATGATCATGTTTTTTTTTTTTTTTTTTTTTTTTTTTTTTTTTTTCTTTGAGTTTATTTATGTAGTGGATTACATTGATGGATTTCTGAATATTGAACCATTCCTGCATTCCTGGGATAAAGCCTACTTGATCATGATGGATGATTGCTTTGATGTGTTCTTGTTGTCTCATCTTTAAATTGAATAGTTGAACTTCAAATTGAAAGTTTGTGATACCTTCAAATAGTGCCTTTTATATTAAAACCATAACTCAAGTACTTCAGAAAATGAACAATGAGAGCCATTGTTATTTCATACCTATGAATTTGTTCTTCTGACACTATCATTCTCATGGCCTAAAGGATTCTGGATTTTTTGGTTTATTTTTTAAATTTCATTTTATCATTTTATGTATACAGTGTTTGAATGTTTGTCTGTGTACCATCTGCGTTCCTGGTACCCATGGAGTCCAGAAGAGGGTGTCCAAGTCCCTGCTATAGGAGTTAAAGACAGTTGTGAACGGCCATGTTGGTGCTAGGAATCACAGCCTCTTAACTTCTGAGCCATCTTTCCAGCACCTATTATGTTGATAAAAGTTTTACCTTGGCTAATAGTTAGACCAAGACAACTTAATAAAATTTCTAGTTCTTACATTGTAGTTGGACATTTTTCTTATTATTACCAAATGGTGATTTGTGTATATATGGCACGGTATATAAATTCCCAGTTTCACTACATGCAACACAGGCCCCTTCAGGACAGTATACTGAGATAGGGGGATGTAGTAGAAAGGTGGAGGATAAAAGTGTGGAGCATCTGGAGAGAAAAGCCTTATAGCAAGTGTTCTGGATTACTGCCATGCGTGTATTCTCAATCAGGTTAAATACAATGAAAAGCATATAAAGAATGCATGAAGTAGTCTGGAGTCCTAGAGTGTTTACTTGGCATGTGTGTGTATAGGTCTGTGTTCAATCTCCTGGACTGCCACACACCTTAATTATGTTAAGAAACAAAAACAAAATTAAACACTAATATGCTATGTGAGACGTTAAGCAGAAGAGATGTAAGGTCCTTGGTTGTACAGGGTATAAGGTGTCCATGCTCACAGATAGTCCAGGGAAACCAGAAATGTTAAACTCTCAGGCTTTTCTCTTCAACAGAAGGGGTTTGTATATCTTTCTACCTAGGAACCTGGAAATAGGTTTATTTAATAACCTGGGTGATTTTTGCTGTCTGAGGGCCAGGCTTGCTTCCCCTAAATGTCCCAGACTATTGTGATTATTCCAGACCCTTTTTCCCTAGACAGTTGAACTCTGCCTGGTGCACAGGCAAAGGCAAGATGACAAAATTATCATCGATTTCTTTGGCCATTGTTCCCTGCAGAATGCACCACTGCATCTAAATTAGCACAACTGGTAGAGTCACTCATAGTGGGAGAATCACCAAGTAACTGGTTATGTGCATTTTAAGTGACACTGTCCATCGGGAGTTCGATAGGTCACCCTGTTATTCAGGCTTCTCTAGAGGAACAGAGAATGAAGATAGACACATACAATTTACTAAGTTAGCTATGTTTTAAATAGTAACAACAGCTGAATCACACCAAGAGGCCTGCTCTCCAGTTGAGGCTGGGTGTTCGGCAGGTAGAGTTGTCCCACAGAGGCTGTCTCACACTAGAGGGGCTGACAATGCTAGAGTAGCTCAGTCCACGAGGCCTGGGTGCCTCAGTAGTCTCAATTGATGATGAAAACTTGAAGGCTTTCTGGAGAGCAACTGGTTCTCAGTTCATGATCAAAGCTTGGAAACGTTAGTTCAAATTGTAAGGGCTACAGTTAATCTGTAAGCCCTACTTGCCCAAGGGCAGAACACTGGGGACTCTAGTTCTTGTGAAATAACAAGCCAGATGTTTTTACTCTCCTAAGCAAGTTTGACTGACCCAACTGCACCAGATGTGCTTGATTGGGCGTAGGCAGGAGGTATGCAGGCAGGAAGTATGTCAGGATATATGCTTGGCCTATTGGACCCGATAGGAAATAGGAAGGCCTTAAGATTTTGCCTTTTTCAGCTTCTGCAAAATGTGAGTCGTCACCATTTTCTGGAATCCCTGAAATGGTCCTGGCCACAGTTCATCATCCTGGCCAGTATTTAAATAAAGTTTGCTTTTAATTTTGTTAAAAAATTATGGTACTGGTCTTTCTCTTATGATTCTCAGGTTTAACAAGCTTCCAGTAAAGTAAGTTATCAGTGGTTGTAATGACTGGATAAATTAATTGGCATCGAGAGAATGACCAAGGGAATAGCAAGAAGAATATCCCTCTTGCCACGGCTCATTTATTAACTTATTTATGTTTCTTCTTTTGAAAACTACCTATTCAGTTCATCAGCCTATTTATTAGTATTTCTAAATTTTTATTTATTTTTGTATGTATAAATATTTTTCCTGCATGTATATCTGTGGACTCTGTGTGTACCTGGTGCCCACAGAGGCCAGAATCCCATTTTCGATTCTTTGGAACTAGAGTTATAGACAGTTTTAAACCACCATGTAGGTGCTGGGAATTGAACCCAAGTCCTCTGCAAGAACAACCTGTACTCTCAGCCACCAACCCAACTCTCTAGACACTTAGTCAATTAATTTTTGGCAAAGGTTTTATTTTGGGTGCTATCTTAGGGGTTTATTGCTGTGATAAAACATTATGACCAAAAAGCAAGTTGGGAAGGAATAGGATTATTTGACTTACACTTCCAGATTATAGTCTATCACTGGAGGAAGCCAGGACAAGAACTCAAGCACGGATGGAACATGGATGTAGAACCTGGAGGCAGAAGCTGCTGCAGAGCTATGGGGAAGTGCTGCTTACTGGCTTGCTCCAATCCACTACTGCTGCTGCTGTTGCTGTTCTTGGTGGCCATCCTATGGTACTGGCATCTCTAAAACTGCTTGGGCCTCTTGCTGCAACTGGACTGCACTTTCACCAATAACCTCTCACAGCCTCTCTTTCTGGTGCCAAGCCTTAACTTCTTTGCAGGACCCCTTCAATCCTGGGCCTTCAACTGCCACTGAGGCTACACGTTCATCAATGGCCTCTCTTGGCCTTTCACAGCGCCTAACCTCAGCTGCTCTTTATGAGTCCTTCATGCCTTCAAAACCAGTACCACCTATGTGACTCTTAAATATTACCAAGCCTGGCTGCCAGCATGCAGTACAACACTGACTGCCTCTGGAACAGCTTCTCTGTGTTCTCAGAAAACATATCCCAGAAAATTTCAGCTCAGTGATGCTGGTCTTGTCTTAATCATCACTAATTTCTTAGCCCCAGCTAACCAGCATCAATTATCCTTGTAATGTAAAGGTTTCACTTCAATAGTCCTGGTATCTTGTTAATTGCAGCTGATTCTTCAGCCCCAGATAACCAGAACCACAGAATCTTAAATCAAAACAGGACAATGATCGAGTCTTTAATCTTCCCTCTAAGATTTTGAAAGCCAGGCCTTCATCTTCTGTACTGCTCTCAGTATTTGTATCTTAACAAGCTCCTACAGAACATAACACTGAGGTCTCAACACTCAATCATTTTTCTAGCCCAAAGTTCTAAAGTCCTTCCACAATCCTCCCCAAAACATGCTCAGATCTGTCACAGAAATACCTCACTACACTGGTACTAATTTGTCTTAGTTAAAGTTTATTTCTAGGTCTCCTAGAAATTGGTCTATGTGTTTATTTTCATTTTTCTGCCCAAATGTTGTACTGTCTTGGTCACTATGGCTCTGTATTATAATTAAAGGTCAGGAATTGTAAACCCTCAGTAGTGTTATTTTGGCAATCTGTGGTCTTTTATGTTGACATAGGAATTGTAGCATTGTTTGTTCCAATTTTTGAAGAATATCATCGGGATATCAGTGGATGTTTCATTAAACTGATCATGCTATAGGCTACAAATTAATCCTTAACCAATGAAAAGTAGTCTTTGTATCTTACAGACCACAGTGTAAGTAGAAAATAACAGCAAAGGGAACTACATGAACACTTGAAAACTGAATAATTATTATAATAATTTAATAATTTAATAATTATATTAAATGTTCTTTTTTTTAATGAACAGTGGGCCATTGACTAAATCAAAGAGGAATTAAAAATGAAAATTCCTATAATCTAATGAGGCCATGTGGTAGAGGAACAGTGAAGGCTTGAACTATCAAGGTAATTAATTAGTTTATTGAAAAGTACATTGTACTCACTGGGTAGCAAGCACATAGTGATATACATTTACAAAATACTCAGGGACAAGATTTTTTTTGGAAGGAAATTCAAATAAATTCAAAGTAAGTTTCAAATCCAAAAAGGACATAAAATGTATCATGTTTCCATTTCAAATGTGTAGTTCAGAGAGGGTGAAGCACATTCACTTTTTTGCATTTCTTCTCACATTTATCTTATAAAACCAAAACTATGTCCATTAAATGGCCCTTTTCACTTTCAAGCTCCCCGTCAATGTCTTGCTGACTATATCTCTACTTTGTATTTATTTGACCAAGCTAGGTACATCTAACAAGTGAAATCAAACATCATTTGTCACCTATGACTGCTTTATTTTAGCAAAGTGTTCATAAAATTCATTCATGTTCTAGTATGTAATTAAATTTTATTTTTCTTAATGTTGAAAAAAGAAGCACAATGGTTACACCTTGCTGAAATCATGCATTTGGTTTGTTGGTGTTGTTAGAAAAAGCACTAGCACCTTCACTTGGTCCTTTTGGCTGGGGCAGACTCCTAGCTTCCATGAACTCCATATCCCGACCCATCCTAGAGGAACCACTGCACTCAGAGCAGCAGGATTTCAGGATCCCAGAAGAAGCCTAAGTCTCAAGAGCTCTTCTACTCAGGAGCTCAGGATCACAGGATCGCAGAGACAGTTGGACTCTGAGGAGTTCTGACACAAGCAACATAATTGCAAAGATAGGCTCCAGTCAGAGACATTAGGTGCAGGTAGCACTAGAGATAACCAGATGGTGAAGCACAAGGACATAAGCAACAGAAGCCAAGGTTACCTGGCATCATCAGAGCCCAGTTCTCCGACCATAGCAAGTCCTGGACACTCCATCACACTGGAAAAGCAGGATTCAGATTTAAAATAACTTCTCATGAGGAAGACAGAGGACATTAAGAAGGACATAAACAACTCACCTAAAGAAATACAGGAGAACATAGGTAAACAGGTAGAAGCCCTTAAAGAGGAAACACAAAAATCCCTTAAAGAATTGCAAGAAAACACAACCAAATAAGTGAAAGAATTAATCATCCAGGATCTAAAAAGGGAATTGGAAACAATAAAGAAATCTCAAAGGGAGACTACCCTTGAGGTAAAAAACCTAGGAAAGAGATCAGGAGTCACAGACACAAGTATCATCAACAAAACACGAGAGATAGAAGAGAGAACATCATGTGCAGAAGATACCATGGAAAACATAGACACAACTGTCAAAGAAAATGCAAAATGCAAAAAGTTCTTAACACAAAACATCCAGGAAATCCAGGATACAACGAGAAGACCAAACCTAAGGATAATAGGTATAGATGAGAGTGAAGATTCTCAACTTAAATGGCCAGTAAATATATTCAACAAAATTATAGAAGAAAATCTTTCTAACCTAAAAAAGAGATGCCCATAAACATACAAGAAGCCTACAGAACTCCAAATAGACTAGACCAGAACAGAAATTCTTCCCATCACATAATAATCAAGACATCAAATGCACAAAAAATATTAAAAGTAGTAAGGGGAAAAGGTCAAGTAACATAGAAAGGCAGATCTTAAGAATTCCAACAGACTTCTCACCAGAGACTATAGAAGCCAGAGGATCCTGGACTGATATGCAGACCCTAAGAGAACACAAATGCCAGCACAGACTACTACTATACCCGGCAAAACTCTCAATCAGTATAGATGGAGAAACCAAGATATTCCATGAGAAAACCAAATTTACACAATATCTTCCCACAAATCCAGCCCTACAAAGGATAATAGAGGGAAAACTCCAACATAAGGAGAGAAACTACAGTCTAGAAAAAGCAAGAAAGTAATCTTCCAACAAAGTCAAAAGAAGATAGTTACACAAACATAAATCCACCTCTAATAACAAAAATAACAAAAAGCAACAATAATTTTTTCTTAATATCTCTTAATATCAATAGACTCAATTCCCCAATAAAAAGACATAGACTAACAGATGGGATACATAAACAGGACCCAGAATTTTGCTGCATACAGGAAACTCACTTCAGTGACAATGACAAACACTACCTCAGAGTAAAAGGATGGAAAACAATTTTCCAAGCAAATGGTCCTAAGAAACAAGCTGAAGTAGCCATTCCAATATCAAATAAAATAGACCAAAAGTTGTTAAAAAACATAAGGAAGGACACTTCATACTCATCAAAAAAAAAAAAAAAATCTACCAAGATGAACTCTTAATTCTGAGCATCTATGCTCCAAATACAAGGGCACCCATATTCATAAAAGAAACTTTATTAAAGCTCAAAGCACACATTGCACCTCACATAATAACAGTGGGGGATTTCAACACCCCCACTCTCAGCAACAGATAGATCATGGAAACAGAAACTAAACAGAGACAGAGTGAAATTAACAGAAGTTATGAACAAAATGGATTTAACAGACATCTATAGCACATTTCACCCTAAAACAAAGGAATATACCTTTTTTTCAGCACCTCATAGTACCTTCTCCAAAATAGACCGTATATTTGGTCACAATACAGGACTTAGCAGATACAAAAAAGATTGAAATAATCCCATGCATCCTATCAGATCACCACAGACTAAGGATGGTCTTCAATAATAACAAAAACAATGGAAAGCCCACATACACGTGGAAACTGAACAATGCTCTAGCCAATGATGATTTGGTCAAGGAAGGAAAAAGAAAGAAATTAAAGAATTTATAGAATTTAATGAAAATGAAGGCTCGTCATACCAAAATTTATGGGACACAATGAAAGCAGTGCTAAGGAGAAAATTCATAGCTCTAAGTGCTAACAAAAAGAAACTGGAGAGAGCATACACTAGCAACTTGACAGCACACCTGAGAGCTCTAGAACAAAGAGAAGCAAATACATCCAAGAGGAGTGGACAACAGGAAATAATCAAACTCAGGGCTGAAATCAACCAAGTAGAAACTAAAAGAACTAAAATAATGAACAAAATCAGGAGCTGATTCTTTGAGAAAATCAACAAGATAGATAAACCCTTAGCAAGACTAACCAAAGGGCACAGAGACAGTATCCAAATTAATAAAATTAGAATAAAAAAGGGAGACATAACAACAGAAATTGAGAAAATTCAAAACATCAGATCCTAATAGACAAGCCTATACTCAACAAAACTGGAAAATCTGGATGAAATGGACAATTTTCTAGACTGATACCAGGTACCAAAGTTAAATCAGGAGCAGATAAGCCATCTAAACAGTCCTATAACCCCTAAAGAAATAGCAGCAGTCATTAAAAGTCTCCCCACCAAAAGAAGTCCAGGACCAGATGGTTTTAGTGCAGAATTCTATCAGACCTTCAGGGAAGACCTAATACCAATTCTCTTCAAACTCTTCCACAAAATAGAAACAGAAGGAACACTACCCAATAAGTTCTATGAAGCTACAATTATGACCATACCTAAACCTCACAAAGCCCCAACAAAGACAGAGAACTTCAGACCAATCTCCTTTATGAATATTGATGCAAAAATACTCAATAAAATTCTTGCCAACTGAATCCAAGAACACATCAAAACAATCATCCATCATGATCAAGTAGGCTTTATCCCAGGAATGTAGGGATGGTTCAATATTCGGAAATCCATCAATATAAACAATCTAAAAGAAAAACACCACATGATCATCTCACTAGATGCTGAGAAAGCATTTGACAGTATTCAACATCCCTTCATGGTGAAAGTCTTGAAAAAAATCAGGAATTCAAGGCCCATACCTAAACATAGTAAAAGCAAACCAGTAGCCAACATCAAACTAAATGGAAAGAGACTTGAAGCAATCCCACTAAAGTCAGGGAATAGACAAGGCTGTCCACTCTCTTCCTACGTATTCAATAGAGGACTTGAAGTCCTAGCTAGAGCAATTAGAAAAAAAAAAAAAAAAAGAAGTCAAAAGTATACAAATAGGAAAGGAAGAAGTCAAAATATCACTATTTGCAGATGATATGATAATATACTTAGGTGACCCCAAAACTTCCAACAGAGAACTCCTAAACCTGATGAACAACTTCAGCAAAGTGGCTGGATATAAAATCAACTCAAACAAGTGAGTAGCCTTCCTCTACTGAAAAGATAAACAGGCTGAGAAAGAAGTTAGAAAAATGACACCTTCACAATAGTCACAAATAATACAGAATACCTTGGTGTGAATCTAACAAGCAAGTGAAAGATCTGTATGACAAGAACTTCAAGTTCCTGAAGAAAGAAATCTAAGCAGATCTCAGAAGATGGAAAGATCTCACATGCTCATGGATTGGCAGGATTTATATAGTAAAAATGGCCATCTTGCAGAGAGCAATCTACAAATTTAGTGCAACCCACATCAAAATTCCAACTCAATTCTTCATAAAGTTAGAAAGAGAAATTCTCAAATTCATTTAGAGTAACAAAAACCCCAGGATAGCAAAAACTATTATCAACAATAAAAGAACTTCTTGGGGAATCATCACCCCTGACCTCAAGCTGTACTATAGAGCAATAGTGATAAAAACTGCTTGGTATTGGTACAGAGACAGGCAGGAAGATCAATGGACTAGAATTGAAGATCCAGAAATGAACCCACACACCTATGGTTACTTGATCTTTGACAAAGGAGCTAAAACCATCCAGTGGAAAACATGAAACCATTTTCAACAAATGGTGCTGGTTCAACTTGAAGTCAGCATGTAGAAGAATGCAAATCAATCCATTCTTATCTCCTTGTGCAAAGCTCAAGTCCAAGTGGATAAAGGACCTCCACATAAAACCAGATACACTGAAACTAATAGAAGAGAAGGTGGGGAAGAACCTTGAATACTTGGGCACAGGGGAAATTTTCCTGAACAGAACACCAATGGCTTATGTGCTAAGATCAAGAATTGACAAATGGGACCTCATAAAATTGCAAAGCTTCTGTAAGACAAAGGACACTGTCAATAAGACAAAACGGCAAGCAACAGACTGGGAAAAGATCTTTACTAATCCTACATCCGATAGAAGGCTAATATCCAAAATATACAAAGAACTCAAGAAATTAGACTCCAGACAATCAAATAACCCTATTAAAAATGGGGTAGAGAGCTAAATAAAGAATTCTCAACTGAGGAAACTCGAATGGCCAAGAAGCACCTAAAGAAATGATCAATATCCTTAGTCATCAGGGAAATGCAAATCAAAACAACCCTGGGATTCCACCTCACACCAGTCAGAATGGCCAAGATCAAAAACTCAGGTAATAGCAGATGCTGGTGAGGATGTGGAGAAAGAGGAACACTCCTCCATTGTTGGTGGGATTGCAAGATGGTCCAACCACTCTGGAGATCAGTCTGGCAGTTTCTCAGAAAACTGGACATAGAAAATTGGACCTGAGGACCCAGCTATACCACTCCTGGGCATATACCCAGAAGATGCTCCAACATATAACAAGGACACATGCTCCACTATGTTCATAGCATCCTTATTTATAATAGCCAGAAGCTGGAAAGAACCCAGATGTCCCTCAACAAATGAATGGATACAAAAAAATGTGGTACATTTACACAATGGAGTATTACTCAGCTATTAAAAACAACAAATTTGAGAAATTCTTAGGTAAATGGATAGAACTAGAAAATATTATCCTGAGTGAGGTAACCCAATCACAAAAGAACACACATGGTATTCACTCACTGATAATTGGATATTAGCCCAGAAGCTCTCAATGCCCAAGATTCAAGTCACAGACCACATGAAGCTCATGAACAAAAGAGACCAAAGTGTGGGTGCTTTGGCCCTTCTTAGAAGGGATAGCAAAATTCTCATGGGGGCAAATATGGAGACAAAGCGTGTGACAGAAACTGAAGGAAGGGCTGTCTGGAGACCATTCCACCTGGGTATCCATCCCATGTGCAATCACCAAAGGTAGATGCTGATGTGGATGTCAGGAAGTGCATGCTGACAGGAGCCTGATATAGCTGTCTCCTTAGCGGTCTGCCAGAGTCTGACATATTCAGAGGCAAATGCTCACAGCTAACCACTGATCTGATCAAGGGGTTCCCAATGGAGAAGTTAGAGAGAAGACTGAAGGAGCTGAAAGGGTTGGTGGCCACATGAGGAGAGCAACAATACCAACTAACCAGAGCTCACAGGGTCTAAACCACCAGCCTGGGATTACATAGGGAGGGACCCAAGGCCCCAGCTCTGTATGTAGGGCAGGATGACATTGTCAGACATAGGTGGGTGAGGAAGTCCTTGGTCCAGTGAAGGCTGGACTCCCCAGT
This sequence comes from Arvicanthis niloticus, assembly GCF_011762505.2. Taxonomy (NCBI): domain Eukaryota; kingdom Metazoa; phylum Chordata; class Mammalia; order Rodentia; family Muridae; genus Arvicanthis; species Arvicanthis niloticus. The sequence goes on from NC_047666.1 coordinate 4,779,996, forward strand.
GTGTGGGAAATCGTGGTTGGGGAGGTGGGAGTTGGAGGGTGAGTGGGGGCCCATCCTAATAGAAGCAGGAGGAAGGGAGATGGGATAGGGGGTTCTGGGGCAGGGGGGAAATGGGGTAAGGGGATAACATCTGAAATGTAAATAAAATATTCAATTAAAAAAAAGAAAAGAAAAATAACTTTTACCCAAACAGTAGAACATTATAACATGAAAGTATACTTAGGATTAAGCATGTTAACATCTTGGGGCTTTGTTTGTTTGTTTCTCCATTTCCCACAAGCTAACATTATCTAGAAAAGGAACCTCAATTGAGAAAATGCCCTAATCAGGTTGTCTGTAGGGCAGGAGTCCTGGGTGTGTAAGAAAGAAAGCTGAGCAAGCATCAGTGAGCAAGCAGTAAGCAGTGTTCCCACATGGCTTCTGACTAAGTTCTGCCCTCCAGGTTCCTGTTTTAACCCCCCTCAGTGATAGAATGTGAGCCAAGAGCTGTAAGCAAAAATCAACCCTTTCCTCCCCAGTTTGCTCTTGATCGTGGTGTTTATCCTATCGCAGCTGCCTGAGAGCACATAGGGAGGGACCCACGGCTCCAGCTGTATATGTAGGGGAGGATGGCCTTGTCAGGCATAGGTGGGAGAGGAGATCCTTGGTCCCATGAAGGCTGAACATCGAGTAGGGGTATTTGAGGGTGGGGAGGTGGGAGTTGGGGGGTGGTAAGTGGGGGCACATCCTCATAGAAGCTGGAGGAGACGGGAGGGGATAGGGGGTTCCTGGGTGGTTGGGGGAATGGAGTTAGGGGATAAAATCTGAAATGTAAATATAATATCCAATAAAAAAGAATTAAATATTAGGACTCATAATACATAATTAAGAAGTCTTTATTATTCACAAATAATTTGTTATTCTTTATATACACCTCTATCCATAGCTTGCCTTCCCATAGAAGATGCCTTCCGTTGTCTTCTCAGGTGAATAGGGTTTTGTTGGAGATCATGGGTTTGAGCTCTTTTTATTCAACCATTCAATTTTTAATAAGGGACATCATAAAATGTCCTACGACCTGTGTTAGATCAGGGCTCATGATTAGGTCAGGCATGAGCTATTAGATGTCATGTATGTATGTAAGACTGATCTCATTTTTTTTCTATTTTTAAAACTAGTAGCATAAAACTCAATTGCTGCTGGAAATTCAGTCTGGCTGAATGCTGCTTTTGAAACTCAGAAGTAAATAGACTTTCTGATACCTGACTAGCTAATATCCAGAAAATAAGAAGACCAGAGAGAGCATATTTGATAAATATACATGAGGACCCACTCGGCAGAAGGAAGTCAGTCTATGAGTAGGCTTATTGTCTTTCATTCTATGCCATTAATTATGGAATTGAGATTATTCCAGTCTGAAAACCCCTGAAGGGTTAAGAATATATAGATATTGTTGTTATTATTGATTTTGAGACAGGGTCTCCCTGTATTACCCAGGATGATCTTAGTGGAACCATCACCTCCAGGAGAGGGTTGATCAGGTTTTGACCCACAGGACTCTTTCTAAAAGTTTTCTCTGAAAGACCTGGAAGTAAAAGTGGGGGCAATGGTTGTTTGTTTGTTTGTTTGTTTGTTTTTTTGTACTGGAGGTAGGCCTGGGTTACCCCTGAAGCTTCTGAGTAGACAAGTCTGTGATAACCTGGCTTAATGCCACTGGCCAATGATTGGTGTTTTAGGGTTTCTATTGCTGTGATAAATCACCATTACCCCCAAAACAAGTTGGGGAGGAAAGGCTTTATTTGGCTCACATTTCCATATTACTGTTCCTTATCAAAGGAAGTCAGACAGGGCAGGAACCTGGAGGCAGAAGCTGATGCAGAGGCCATGAAAGAATCCTACTTACTGGCTTGCTCTTCTTGGCTTGGTCTGTTTTCTTATAGCACCCAGGACCACATGTCTAAGCATAGCACAATCCACAATGGGTTAGATTCTTCCCCATCAATTACCAATTAAGAAAATGCCTACAAACCTGCCTATCACTTGATCTTATGAGGCCTTTTCTTAATTGAGGTTCCTTCCTCTCAGATGACTTTAGTTTGTGTCAAGTTGACAAAAAAATCTACCCAGTCCATTGAGGAAGCAGCACCCTGCCCAGTACTCACAGTGTTAGACCATCTCTTTCTGCCCTGCTGGTTGTCTGTACAGCTACAAATGGAGCTCTATGCATACTTCTATTAGGAGCTATCTTTCATCTCCATGATGAAGGGATACTATTTCCACTAAAAGACAAAGCTTGGAGACCCTCTTCACATGTCCAAATCCTACAGTATCTGCTGCTGGAGAATTGTTTCTGCTACTTGAACTTTAGGCTGAGATCTCTTGTTGTTTAAAGGTGCTTTAAAAGTCGAAAATGATTTGGCTTTATTTATAACTATGTGTGTGTGGAGAGGAGGGGGTAGATGAGATCAGGCGACAGTGGAGACCAGAGACATAGGCTCTTCCCAGAGGTGAAGTTACAATTGCTTGTGAGTCACTCAATGTTATGAAATTATAGGTGGTTTGAGTCACTCAACGTGGTGATGTTATTGGTGGTTGTGAGTCACTCAATGTGGGTACTGAGACTAAAAATTCTATCTGCAAGAGCAGTGTGTGCTCTTTATTGCTCACAAGATCTCTGTTATTTTAAATTAAAATGTTCAAACACTCAACAAAGTAACAAAAGCAACCTACATAATTGAGAACTATCTATACAAGCCCAGAATAGAAATATATATATATATATATATATATATATATATATATATATATATATATATATATAATTGACACAGTAGATACTGGTTATTATATTAATATTACATATTGATTATATAATATGCTATCAATATAGTTGGAAACTTGATTCAACTTTTCTTTTTTTGGTTTTGGTTTTTCGAGACTGAGTTTCTCTGTGTAGCCCTGGCTGTCCTGGAACTCACTCTGTAGACCAGGCTGGCCTCAAACTCAGAAATTGCCTGCCTCTGCCTCCCAAGTGCTGGGAATAAAGGCGTGCGCCACCACCACCCAGCTAAAGGCTTTTTTTTCTTTCTTTCTTTTTTCTTCTAAGATTTATTTATTTACTTTATGTATATGAATACATTGTAGCCATCTTCAGACACACCAGAAGGGGACATCAGATCCCGTTACAGATAGCTGTAAGCCACCATGTGGTTGCTGGGAATTGAACTCAGGACCTTTAGAAGAGCAGTCAGTGCTCTTAACCTCTGCGCCATCTCTCCAGCCCTTGATTCAACTTCTATTATCACATGCATATCAACATTTCTTCACTATCATGTTAAACACCTAAACAAGAGTCCTTAAATTCATTTCAATGACAACTTTAAGTACTATCAGGTTTTTAAAAGTGGCAATGTTCACATACAAACATCAGATAAGGAAGTGTATATGATCAAGTACTAGCAGCACTTAACAACAGTTGGTAGAATGATACCATGGGTGGTTGAGTATTGACAAACTGTCAGGTCTTCATCTAAAGAAAAACATAATTGTTTTCTGTAAGGATCAATTTGTGGCATTTACTAAATGCTGTGATGATTGAAGGGGCCTCAGAGATGTAGCCAAGGGTTCCTATCTGAGAGTTCCCATGATGAATAATTTTGTGTGTCAAGCTTCCTTGGCTAAGGTACAAGTTACTTAATCAGATGCAGTTCTAAATGTTGCAATGTAGCATTTTTTAAAGATTTGGAAACAGTTGCTTGTTTTATCCTCATAATTTTTACCATAGTGTTGGGCCTGAACAGAACAACAAAGAGGTGGGGTTTTTTTGTTTGTTTTAACAAAGAGGTTTTGTGTAGTAAATTCTCAGAAAGTCACAGAGAAACTCTGCCTGAGCACCCCTGCTGTCATGTGGGTTCAAGAGCCCAAAATCAGTCTGACTCAAATCTCCAGCTTTCTATGGAAAAGCTAATCCCTTATAATATATCCACATTTCCACGTGTTGGTGTCTGTGTCTATGTCTGTGTCTGTGTCTGTGTCTGTGTCTGTGTCTGTGTCTGTGTCTGTGTCTGTGTCTGTGTCTGTGTCTGTGTCTGTATCTGTATATCTACTTGTTGGTAATTTTTCTGTGAAAATCCTATCATAGTGTGGGAAAAAACTCTCTGTAACACAGTTTTTGATATACCATTTTACAACAAGAGACTCTAGCACACACACACACACACACACACACACACACAGACACACACACACACACATATATATATATATATATATATAATCACACTAGTGCAACTATCTTGTGGGATATGGAAATTTAGATGCAGCTCTTACCTCAGCATCCACCAAGCTCAGGAATGGCTTCTGAATAGCCATTAGAAGTGACTATCCAAGGAGATATATATATATATATATATATATATATATATATATATATAGAGAGAGAGAGAGAGAGAGTCTGACATGCTGATTTATCACAAGATAGTGGTTTTTAAAGTCCATTTTTATTGTTTTGTGGCTTTTAAGATGCATAACTTCCCATGAATGCATGGTTTCCATAAGAAAATTAAGCTTTGAGGGTTTGCTCCTGTAGTCTATTTGAGATACAATATTATTAAACTTATTTATTCTTTAGTCTCTGTTCTTAATTAACCTAAGTATCTCAGAGGCTGGGAAAAACTGCTTGCAGATAATATTTTATTAAAAATTTAAGTGAATGATTATCATCAAAGTATGTATGAAGGCAACGATATCTATACCAAGGCAATTTCTTCTACTCTGTATATATGAGGATGTGTCTGTCTTCTGGAAGCAATGTTTGGCTAGTTAAATCAGAAATGCTTACCAGGACAGCCAACAGCCAAAGCAAGCCAATTAGGGTCCCTGGATAGTCACTTCCAATGGCCATTAAGATGCCATTCCTGAGCTTGGTGGATGCTGAGGAAAGGGCTGCACTTCAATTTCCATATCCCACAGGGTGTTGAGAACCGCACTAGCCCCACGTTTCAGCGGCCAAAAAATGTCGTAGCCCAAGCAAAATGTTGAGGCCCAGGTTGCCCCGCATTTGGCGGCCACTGTATCCTGGTCCAAGCTGCCTCTCCAGTCTTCGGGTCGGGGTTCAGCAAGAGAGAGAGTGAGGATGGACTCAAAGAATGGAGACCAGACAGAGTGTGTTTCAATCCCATTTATTCTTCAATCTCTCTTCCTCTAAGTGTCTTTTAAAAGGGTCTGATTCTCTCCCGTCTGCCTCTGCCTTTTATATGTCTCACTTCTAAGCCATGCCTTTTGGTCACACCTTTAATCATGCCCTTAGGTCTTGTCTCTAAATCTGATCTCTACACTTCTAAGTCACATACCTTTAATCTCACGCACCTTTAATCTCAAGGTATCTAAACCAAGATTATCGGAGTGTGCTCAGCTGTTGTAGGCTATTGTAATCCAAGTCTCATGTCAGGGTATATGGCTCAAGATGGCTGCAAAGCTGATAGCCGCTTTCTGCTAAAAGTTGGCCTGCAACAACAGGGTACTTGCACTAGTGTGATCCTGGAGACAATATGTGGAGTTGTGACTTTTCCCAAAAAGGGGATATATTTTCAGTATAGATTATAGAACTCTAAAGGTTTGCTAACAAGCTGTTTGAGTTGGATAACTAGGAGGTTGGATAGCTGTGTGCTGGAAAGCTTGCTTTTGTGAATGTGAGCTAACTTGTGGGAGTGGGAGCCAGTGATTTATAGTTCATTTGTGATTGTGTGTGTGTGTGTGTGATCTACTTTTATCTCTTTCTAAAGTTTACTATTGTCCCAAAGTCTTTTATTAATAGATAACCCTCTTCCAATAATCTGCCAATCTACTTTCTGTGGCTGGAGGTTAAATGCATGTGTGGGTCTGAGTTTAAATGTTCTGGTCTAGCCGATTGCTTTATTCTAATAATTAGCTACATATTTAAAACTCTGTTCTCTGAGTTAATCGCACACCTCAACATGTGACCCTTTCTGATGCCTACTCTTTATTCTTCAGATTCTAGTCTTTCTTCACATTCCCTCCACTGACAACTGTTAGGAGTGTGCACAGATTTCTGGGTAGGCAACATGTCTTTCACGTTTAGTTTATTCTTTTTCAGTTATTTTTCTAAGCATTCTAAATCTTATCTAATGTTTTAGATTCATTGATGACATTTCACAAAGTATTTTATTAAGCAAAATATTATATAATATAAATAAATTCAAATGCTTTTATTTTGTGGCCTTATAAAATCATTTTTAAGTAATGTCATCAATAAATCTAAAACATTAGATACATTTATTCATATAATGTATTTTGATCACATCTATCCACCACTACCTCTCTACAACTCCTTTCATGGCCTCGACCACACATTCCTCCCAACTTAGTGTTATCAATGATCCCTGAGTCCAATTAGTGCTTCTCGTATAAGCATAGGTGTTAGAGCATGGGAAACCTACCAGTGAGCCATGTCCCCAAAGAAGAGTGACTCTCTCTTTCTCATTAAGTCTCAATAGTCTTTCTCCAAGGACTCTACCCTCAACCATGATGGAATTTTGACAGGCTTGATCTTATGTAAATCTTGTACAGGTAACCATAGCTGCTGTGAGTTGATATGTGCAACAGCCATGTCAAAGCTTTCTCCCTCTGCAAGTTTTTACATTCTTTCCTTACCCCTTCTTCCTTCATGTTCCCTTAGCCCTGAATGGGAAAGGTTGATTTAGAAGATTCATCTAAAAATGCACACTCAAGGTTACTTACACTGAGCACTTTGTTTATGGGTCTCTTCTTACTATTACAAAAAAAAAAAAAAAGCTTCTCTGACTACAGTTGAGAGTAACACAAATTTATAGGTATAAATGTAAATGGCTAGAATACAGTGTGATAGAATGGCAATTTAGCAGAGGTTACCCCCCGGGGCCTGTGGGCTTACAGTAATGGGTTTTTGACCAGGTAGATGGTATCCAGTATGAAATCCTCCCGGTACAGGTCTTGTAGCCACTCAGAGAGGCACTGATTAATCCCATAACAATTATGCCACTATTGTATCCATGGGCACCTCCTGCCAAGCAGGCTGGTATTATAGTATGTAAAGTCTAGTGTTGTGTGAGACCACTGATGTCTTTTCTCTCTCAGGAGCCTCATAGCACCTTTTAGTATTAAGTAATCTGTCCAGAAGGAAGAGAAGTCCCTGGAGATTGAAGGCTGATTTCTCTATGTTGTAAAAATATTTCTTGTAATTAAAATGGTATAAAAGCAAAAAAAAGGAGGAGGGATGGGGTAGGGGGTTTCTAGGGAGGGGAAATGGGGAAAGGAAAAGATATCTAAAATGTAAATAAATAAAATATCCAACAAAAAACCAAAAAAAATTTTCTTGAAGACAGAAGATTGTCTGATAGCCTTTACCAAAATTAAGAGCCTTTCTTGTTTCCTTTAAGCCACAATGCACACAGTCTAATAAAATGATATATTACTAAACTGCAGTTCAATTCCTTTAAAATTACATTTACCAAAAGTCATATTCAATCCTGATAAAATTTTGTGTTTCCTTCCTCATGTATTATTTCATCTTATCCTTTCACATTTTTATTTTGTTTTTACAAATTGAATAACAAGTCATTTTTAACAAGACTATGGAAAAATCTACTGTGAATAGTATGAACTAGCTATATGAGTTCATGTTAGTTAAATTAAGTTTCTGGGAACAGAGTGACCGGTGTCTCAACAGGCTACGTCATCCAAATAAGAAGGCAGTAATAAAGCACTGGTATTATCTACTTGGATTCATCCGTATGATCTTGAGAAAATAACATGCATGTGCCTTGATTTCCTCTGTGAAACAAAGAAATGAAACAGCATCACTGATTTTTGATAAGATTTCATAAATATCATTTAATAGTTTAACATTCAACATTTAAATTTATCCATGTATTGTATACATGTCTTAACATCTAAAAATCCGAATCTTTTTAAGTTTCTTCCATGTAGTTTGGTGAAGTCACTGTGCTATGACTCTATTCCCAGACAAGTTCTTGGAATCTCTCTTTATCACAGTATTCAATTATATGCCACCTAATCTTCTCTATTTAATTTTTAATAGACTTAAATGTTTAGAATGATTTTAGATGCCCAGCAAAATGAAGGAGAAAACACAGTTCACACACACTTTACTTGCCTGACAAATATTGTAATAAACCACTGAACTGTAGTTGTAGTTTCATATGAAAGCACTCTTAAGAATACTTTAGGTTCTAAAACTATCTTGGATAAACTTGTTTTGGGTCATGTAGATCAACAACAAATTTACAGGTCATGTAGCAAGCCATAAATTCCTAGAGTAAACTGACTTCTGGTCACATAGACCAGAGATAAATTCATTGGTGATATAACCAGCCATAAATTCCTATACAATGTGACCCTGAACTAAAGGTCATGAACACTGCCTCACCACTAAACTGTTATCTTTCTACTTCTGTAAACACTCTTGCTGCAGATGTTCACAGCTGCCTTTCTGTCTGCATTTCAATTGCAGGCTTTTGCTTTAAAAAAAAAAATCTCAAAACAAATTTGGGATTACGGCTGTTTTTCATACTCAGCCTGGAACAGCATGCAGATGGTGAATAAAGTCTCCGTATAATCTGGCCAGTTCAGACCTCTCCAGTGATTTTCTCTTCAGGCTTCTCATGACAATATTGCTACCAATATGCACATGCCATTGCCATTCAAAGCTATTGCTTACTTTTAAATTCATTATTGATGTTGTGCTTTTTCACAAATATTAGTCTCCATGCTCTTCACATTTCTTTTTCTTACCCAATTACATTTTCTTAAAAATATTAGTATGTGTTAGGCATTGTGGAAAGTTCTGGGTTATTGAGATAGATTATAATCAGTTATAGTCTAATGTGGGAGACTGAAAAACAAGTCAGGAAAACAGTGGTTTAATTAAGTGAGTTCTTGAATTAAAATGCACAATATTATAGGAGGTTAGGTGCTTACAGGCCCAGTCACATGCCAGGGGCTGGGAACCTGTAGGAAGACCTATTAATATCAAAGCTCATTGAAGAATTGGCTAGGGAAGAAAGATATTTCACGCAAATAGTACAGACTGTGCAAGAAGAAAGTTGAATTCACATAATTACAGTGGCAAGAATAAAGTGTCCAGATCAGAGAAAGAGATGCAGCTATCGACCTTTGGCGGAGACACAGCAGAAGAGGCCCGTAGGCGGTAATAAGTTCCTGTGCTGGATGGCTTCAGTGCTTGCTGAGCAATTTTATGTAGAGAAGTAACAATATTAGGGACTTTATTTTAAAAAAAAATTCTGCTGTGACCTCAATAGAAGCAGGAGAAAATTGTTTATATACTTGTGAATGCATGTGTGGGTATATGTATGTGTGTGTGTGTGTGTGTGTGTGTGTGTGTGTGTGTGTGAATGTCATTATAGAGCCTGTCTCAGCTCTCTTAATAGTCTTGGACTGATTCCTCTCAGTAATTTAGATGTAGAGTTTTTTTACTGCAACTCTGAACCCAGACCAGGCCAATGAGAATGTAAATTACAGAACGGGTACCAACATTCCGTAGAGCTAGATGAACATTATGACTTGAATATCTAATTTTCCCTAGACTCCTGTGTTGAAAGCTTGTAGCACTACTTAGAGAAATCTTAGAAACCTCAGTTCATGGGGCTTAGTTTAGGAAACAGGTCACTGGGGTCTGTCCTTTGGGGCTGTATCTTGACCCTGTTCTTTCCTGTTTACCCAAGGTGAGCTACTCCATTCCACAAAGGCTTCTTGCTGTTATGGTGAGACTTGCCTCAAGCTCCCAGCAAAGGAACCAGACAAATATGGCCAAGATTTCCTGTACCCAGACAAATTAAGTCTTTCCTCCTTTAAACTGTCACAGTGTCAGGAAGAAGCTGATACAAAGGATAAAGATACAAACCACATTATGGGATTTTTATTGTCTGCTTGGAATCACTTAAAGGCGTAATACATGTATATATTCCTTTCATGCTATGTCAAATTGTGAAAAAAATAAATAGAACTTGTGTTAGAGTACATGTTTGGAATACAGGACCACAAAATGTTGTGACAGGCCAAAACAATCCAGAAGTTCCTCCATCTTGTACTCTTTTTGAGGCCAGTTCAGTTTTAACTAGGATTTAATTTTTTCAATGAAGAATATGCCGTAAAGCTATACAACTCTACTGTAGGATGGACCCCAAGGTCAAGATGCCCCTACTAACTTATCTTGTTGTCTAACTGAACATCTTATTATCTAATTTAACATCCCTTCTGTTAAACTGCTTGCTTCTGCAAAGCCCTATTGCATCTGCAGAGAAGAATGCCAGAAATAGTTTCTGCCTTCAAAAGCTCCAGTGCTCCAGACGCCTCATGTTACATTTGTCACTCAAATACCTGAGTGTAGATCTACCTGGCTGAAATAAAAACTTTCAGTTGGATATAAATTGTGTCTGTCATCTCTGGTGGCTTTCTGTAACAATATCTCATCAGATACTCATTATTGTTACTTGCCCTGTAAAACTGAGTTTGATACCCGGAATCTACCTAAAGGAAAAGAAAGAGTGACTCCAGAAAGCTTTCTCTGATGCTATAGTACACATCATTCTAACACACACACATACACACACACACACACACACACACACACACACCACCACCACCACCACCACCACCACCACCAATAATAATAATAATAATAATAATAATAATAATAATAATAATAATAAATCTTATTTTTATTTATTCTGCTCTCATACAATACATTTTGACTGTAGCTTCTCCTTCCTCCACTGCTCCCAGTCCCCTTCCATATCTCTTCTTCCCAGATCTACTACTTCTCCATTTCCCTTCAGAAAAGAGTGGGCTTCCCAGCACTATCAACCAAACACAGCATAAAAAGATGCAATAAGACTAAGCACAAACATTCATATCAAGGCTGGATGAGGCAATCCAGTAGAAGAAAAAGGGTCTCAAGCACAGGAAAAGGAGTCAGAGACACCTTCCAGTGTTGGGAGTCCCACAAATATTCCAAGCTAAAGAAACTACAATGTGCATGCTTAAGAATTAAAGTAGACTTATGCAGGCTCTGTGATTACTGTTTCAGTCTATGTGAGTCCCAATGAGCCCTGCTTTGTTGATTTTGTGGGCAAAGTTCTCCTGGTGTCCTTGACAACCCTGTCTTCTACAATCCCTTTCCCCCTTTTTCTGCAGGGTACCTGAGATCCACCCAATGTCTGACTGAAGGTCTCTGCATCTGTTCCCATCAGCTACTGGAAAAAGCTGAAGATGACAATTGGGCTAGACACTGATGTATGAATAAGGCAGAATCATTTAACTGACCTTTTAGTGGTGATGGAGGGGGTCAGTCATGTTTGGTTCTACACTAGCATGCTGAGCCATCCAGTTTCTGGTTCCTGGCTGTCCAGTGTTGGGCATAGGCTCCCTTTTGTGGCTTCAGGCTCAAGTTAGACCAGTCATTGGTTGGTCAATCCCACAAACTCTGAGCTACTACTGCTCCAGCTCATCTTGCAGGCAGGACAGGTGTGGGTTGGAGGTATTTTGGCTCCATTGGTGTCCCAGTCCCACTACTGGGAGTCTTGCCTGGTTATGGAAGATGTCCGGGTCAGGCTTCATATATTTTATTACTAGGGATCCTCATTAGGGTCACCCTCATAGGGTCACTGCACTAGGTTTCCACAAGGTCCCCTAAAAGTCCCCCGATTCCAGTAATCCCTCCCAGTACTCTCTCCCTCTGTCCCTCCCTCGTCAACCTGATTTCTCCTGTTCCCATCCCCACCTGTTCTCAGACCACCAGCAAGATCTATTCTATTTTCTCTCTCCAGGGAGATTTATTCATTCCCCCATAGAACTCTTCTGGTTACATAGCCTCTTTGGGTTTTTAGATTATAGTGTGATTATCCTTTAGTTAATGGCTAACATCCACTTATCAGTACATGTTGTTTGTCTTTCTGGGTCTAGGCTGCTTCCCTCAGGATAATTTTTCAGTTTTCATCCATTTGGCAGAAAATTTCATGATGTTGTTTTGTTCTGAGAGCTAAATAATACTCCACTATGTAAATGTACCACATTTCCCTTATCCTTTCTTCAGTTGAGAGTCATCTAGGTTGTTTCCAGTTTCTGGCTTTTATGAATACAGCCTCTATAAACATAGTTGAGCAAGTGTCTTTGTGGTAGGATGGATTGTCTTTTGGGTACATGACCAAGAGTGGTAAAGCTGGGACTTAATTAATTCCCAATTTTCTGAGGAACTACTGCATTGATTTCCCATAGTGTCTGTACAAATTTGCACTCCAACCAGCAAATGGAGGAACATTCCTCTTCCTCCACATCCTTGACACCATGGGCTGTCACTTGTGGTTTTTGGTCTTAAACATTCTGACAGGTGTAAGATGGAATCCCAAAGTAGTTTTGATTCTCATTCTCCTGGCAGCTAAGGATGTTTCTCTCAGTGTTTTTCAGCCATTTGAGAATCCTCTATTGAGAATTCTGTTGACATATGTACCTTGTTTTAAAAACTGGATTATTTGGTTTATTGATGCCTACTTTCTTGAGTTCTTTATGAATAATATTAATAACAATACTACTACTATTAATAATTAATAATAATAATTTTTAATTCAAGTTTTTTTATTGTATCAAAAGAATTCCCAAATTATACTGACAACCTAAGATTTTGTTTGTGGAGCTGGGTAATATAGGACTTACTAATTAGCCTGCTGACCTTTCAGGCACGTAGATGCCATTCATAACTGTTCAGGTAGTTTTGCTTTTGAGTATTGTGCCTTGCTGAATCACAGGCACTGAATTTTAAATAAGTTCAGCATCATTTCCTCAAGGATTAACTCATCCTTCTAGGCTTGAGAAAGAAGTAATGTTTGTCTACATCTGAACCTTGTAGATCTGCTTATCAGTCAGGAAACTTCAGATTCCAACCAGAGACCCATTCTCCAAATAATGATGGTGTTGAGGGAAAGAAATGAGTGTGACCAGACCTTATTACATGCTTAGACACAATAAAACCACTGCGCGGAACGGCTTCATGGGTAGGAAGAAAGGGGTACTTGGGGACAGGAGGGGAAAGCTGCCACGGCTATCTCTCAGGTAGCAGAGAAAATAGCAAACTACGGCTGGGTTGAAGGTTGAAAGTAGGGTGTAGGGAGGTGGGGATAGTGCCTGTTTTTTTTTTTTTAAATTATTTTTTATTGGATATTTTATTTGCATTGCAGATGTTATTCCTTTCCCCATTTTTTTTTTTTTTAAAGACAGGTGTTGAGGTTGTGGAATGAAGTATATAAACCTGGAAGATGGAAGTTTACAGTAGGGGGTAAGGGTTTACAGTCCAGAAGACCATGGGGACTTCATAAAAATTTTATTTTTATTTTTTGTACTGGTGTTTTAGTCACAGAGTGTCTCTATATGGCCCTGACTGTCCTAGTACTCACTATATAGACCAGGCTAGCCTCGCAATCACAGAGATCCTCCTGCCTCTGCCTCCTAAGTGCTAGGATTAAACACTTGAGCCACCACAGCTAGATACATGGGGATTTGGATGTGTATCTGTTACCAGGGAGCTAGATGATACAGGAACAGATAAGGGGAGTAAGTAGCTCTTCCTGGTAGATGGAAACCTGTTTCATAAGTTTCTGAGGGATGCTGATTTTAGGCTTCTTTTTACTTGCTCAGCATCTAGCCTCAGTTGAGTTTGTAACTGAGAGATTGTCAGTGGCACTGCCATTTTGAAGACCCAATTTGGATCTAAAACTCATTTTGTAGTGGAAACCCAGAGTAACATCCAAGGTCATGGTTTGAACATGCCTTTAGATAAGATAGTCTAGATAATAACTGGTTTTTTTTCTGTTTTCTTGCTTGTGCCAATCTGGAGCCTTTTCTTTTTCCTTCCAACGAGACTCAGCTTTACATTGATGTGATTGATGTCCCTCTATAGCAGTGGTTTTCAACCTGTGGGTCACCTACGACCATTGGAAGACACAGATACTTACATTACATTACAATAGTATCTTACTATTAGCAAACTTACAGTTATGAAATAGCAGCAAAAATAATTTTATGGTTGAAGGTCACCACAGCATGAGGAAGGTCGCAGCATTCGGGAAGTTGAGAACCACTGATGAAGAGGGTTCCTCTGGACCCTTCACTATAACAGTACACTCCTTCGGGGTGATAATGACATTGTCTGGAAGCCACAGTCAATTAACTGAGAATGGCTTTTGTTCTTGCAATAATAGGGCAAAGAGAGAATGTCTTTCATTGTCATGTTTTTGTAATCCCTAATAATACATTATTATTTTATGAGTCAGAGTTTTCTTTGAATTACATTCCTTCTAAATGAAATGATGTGTATTTAATATAATTTTTTAAACTGTTTCTGAGCTCATTAAAAGCCTACCAACCCAAATAAAAAAGCAAATTGCCATTTGCCTTTTTATTGTATAGAAGTGACTCTTAGTGACAATTAATAGTAAACTGGCTTTAGTTCCCTGTAACATACACAGATATATACAAATTCAATGCTGTCTGGAAAGAAATTATCCCAAGACTATAGTAGTCCCCAAATCATTGCATAACATTTGTCATTTTATTATTTGCAGTCACACACTGTGCACATGATTTGCTTTAGATTAGACAATGGAATCTGAGACAGGGCTACATCCCTATCTTGAAGATGAATGTGAAGTGCATTCAATGAGGTTTAGTTTCTTAAAACCTCTTTGCTGTCCCAGAGCTGGTGATTTATCACAGCAAGGAAGAATACTTATTCATTTTTATTTTGAAGATAATTTTTTATGAGGAACTATTTATAATGGATATACTGTATGCACTAGGTGTTTATTTCTTGCCACAGCAGGTTTCTTTGTTTTATAGGGAGAAAATAAAAGCAATTAAGTGTTTTAGTGACTTTCCCACTGTGTCTTATTCCAGATTCTTAGTGGTGAAAACTACTTTACTAGTTTAGAGAACATACATTTATAAGTGTGAGTCATGTGACTTACAGGCATTGCTGGTCCTTCGGGATACAGGAATACCACATCATCTGTCTTTTTGATGAATGGATGTTACACAGGCACTCCCTCTTCCTGTTAGTCTGGCCTGAGTACCTACACCTTACTCCCTGACACCTAGCAAAGGTATCTGTTTGCCTTTTTCTTAAGGAGGGTGAACTTCTGGGGCTGCAGATTCCTGTTGATTGTGAGGATGTATTGAATGGATATGCAGCCATAAGATGGGTAGGATACTTACTCTCCTGTATTTTCTGATGAAGGAAGGAATTAGCCAAAGTAAAGGGGAAACAATTCCTTCTGAAATTCCAGTCTGTTTCATAATTCTTACATCTGACTCATTTTTTAAAAAAATATTTTATTTATTTACATTCCAGTCATTTCCCCCTTTCAGTCCCCGCTTTCCACAGCTCATCATACCATTCCTCCTCCACCTTGACTCCAAGAAGGTACTCGCCCCATCCCAGACATTCCCCTTGGCTGGGGCCTCAAGTCTCTGGAGGATTAGGCACAGCTTCTCCCATTGAGGCCACACCAGACAGTCCTCTGCTGTATATGTGCCAGGGTCGTGGACCAGCCCATGTATGCTCCTGGTTGATGGCTCATTCTTAGGGAGCTCCTAGGGGTCTGGATTAGTTGAGACTGTTGGTCTTCTTATAGGATCGCCCTTCCCTTCAGCTTCTTCAATCTTTCCCCTAATTCAACCAGAGAGGTCCCTGGCTTCAGTCCATTGGTTGGGTATAAGTTTCTGCATCTGTTTTAGTTAGCTGTTGGTAGGGCTTCTCAGAGGACAGCTATACTAGGGTCCTGTCTGTAAGTACATTGTAGTATCAATAATAGTGTCAGGCCTTGGTGCCCACCACCCCCATGAGATGAATCCCAAGTTGGACTGGTAACTGGACAGTCTTTCCTTTAGTCTCTTTTTCATTATTGTCCCTGAAGTTTTTTTCCCTGAAGTTCTTTTAGACAGAAGTAATTCTGGGTAAGAAATTTTGACTGTAGATTGGGAAACCCATCCCTCCACCGGGGTCCCTGTTTATCTACTGGAGATAGACTCTTTGAATTCCTTCTCACCACTGTTGGGCATTTTGGCTAAGGTCACCCCTTTTGAGTCCTGAGAGTCTATCACCTTCCAGGTTTCTGGTATTTTCTAGAGGGTCTCCCCACCTCCCATGGCTGCATATTTCCATTAATTCTCCTGGTCCTCTGGGCTTCACTCCTGCGCTGCCTCATACCTGATTCTGTTCACTTTTCTTGTCTGCCTCCTCTCTCCCACCAACATACCTTCCTCCCTCTGCCTCCTGTGATTATTTTGTTCCCCCTTCTAAGTGAGATTGAAGCATCCACACTTGTGCATTCTTGCTTGATAAACTTCTTAAGGTCTGTGGGTCATATCCTAGGTATCCTCTTCTTTTTAGCTAATGTCCACTTATCAGTGAGTATGTACCATGCATGTCCTTTTGGGTCTGGATTATCTCACTCTGGATGATATTTTTTTAGTTCCATCTATTTTCTTGCAAAATTCATGATATCCTTGTTTTTTTTTTCTTTTTAAAATGTATTTAAATTTATTGGATATTTTATTTACATCTCAGATGATATCCCCTTTCCCCATTCCCCCCACCCAGAAACCCCTTATCCCATCCCCCCTCCTCCTGCTTCTTTGAGGATGTGCCCCCACCCACTCCCACCTCCCTGTCCTCAAATTCCCTGACACTGGGGTATCCAGCCTTCATGGGACCAAGGATATTCCCTCTAACCTATGCCCTAAAGGCCATCCTCTCCTACATATTTAGCTGGGGCCATGGGTTTCTCCTTATGTAATTCGAGGCTGGTGGTTTAGACCCTGGGAGCTCTGGGTGGTTGGTATTGTTCCTCTCCCCATGTGGCCTCAAATCCCTCCAGCTCCTTCAGTCTTCTCTCTAACTCCTCCATTGGGAACCCCCTGATCAGTTCAATGATTAGCTGTGAGCATCTGCCTTTGTATATATCAGACTCTGGCAGACATCTAAGGAGACAGTTCTATCAGGCTTCTGTCAGCATGCACTTCCTGGCATCCACAACAGTATCTACATTTGGTGACTGCACAAGGGATGGATGGATACCCAGGTGGAGCAACCTTTGGGCGGCCTCTCCTTCAGTTTCTGTCTCACACTTTTTCTCCATATTTGCTCCCATGAGTATTTTGTTACTCCTTCTAAGAAGGATTGAAGAACCCATACTTTTCTTCATGAGCCTCATGTGGTCTGTGAGCTGAATCTTGGGCATCTCAAGCTTTTGGACTAATATCCAATTATCAGTGAGTGAATACCATGTGTGTTCTTTTGTGATTGGGTTACCTCACTCAGGATGATGTTTTCTAGTTCCATCCATTTACCTAAGAATTTCATGAACTCACTGTTTTTAATAGCTGAGTAATACTGCATTGTGTAAATGTACCACACTCTCTATACCCATTCCTCTGTTGAAGGACATGTGGGTTCTTTCCAGCTTCTGGCTATTATAAATAAGGCTGCTATGAAAATAGTGGAGCATATGTCCTTGTTATATGTTGGAGCATCTTTTGGGTATATTCCCAGTAGTGGTATAGCTGGGTCCTCAGGAAATGCTATGTCTAATTATCCGAGGAACTGCCAGACTGATTTCCAGAGTGGTTGTACCAGCTTGCAATCCCACCAACAATGGAGCAGTGTTTCTCTATCTCCACATCCTCACCAGCATATGCTATCACCTGAGTTTTTGATCTTGGCTATTCTGAGTGGTGTGATGTAGAATCTCAGGGTTGTTTTGATTTGCATTTCTCTGATGACTAAGAATGTTGAGCATTTCTTAAGGTGCTTCTTGGCCATTCGACTTTCCTCAGTTGAGAATTCTTTGTTTAGCTTTGTAACCCATTTTTAATAGGGTTATTTGATTCTCTGGTGTCTAATTTCTTGAGTTTTGTACATATTGGATATTAGCCATCTATCTGATGTAGGATTGGTAAAGATCATTTCCCAATTTGTTGGCTGTTGTTTTGTCCTATTGACACTGTCCTTTGCTTTACAGAAGCTTTGCAATTTTATGAGGTCCCATTTGTCAATTTTTTTAAATTAAGATATTTTTAAGGGCTATATCTATTTCTTTAGGGGTTATGGGACTATTTAGATAGTTACATTATTTAATTTTGGTATGTGGTATCTGTCATTCATTTCATCTAAATTTTCCAGTTTTGTCAAGTATAGGCTTTTGTAGTAACTAGCTCTGATGGTTTTTTGAATTTCCTCAGTTTGTGTTGTTATGTCTCCCTTTCCATTTCTGATTTTGTTAATTTCAACTTTGTCTGTGCCCTTTAGTTAGTTTGGCTAAAGATTTATCTATCTTGTTGATTTTTTTCAAAGAACCAGCTCTTGGTTTTGTTGGTTCTTTGTATCATTCTCTTTGTTTCTAATTTGTTGATTTTAACCCTGAGTTTGGCTGTTTCCTGCTTTCTACCCCTCTTGGGTATGTTTGTTTCTTTTTGTTCTAGAACTTTCCAGGTGTGCTTTTAAGGCTAGTATAGGACCTCTTCGATTTCTTTATAAAGGCACTCAATGTTATGAATTTTCCTCTTAACACTGCTTTCATTGTATTCTATAACTTTGTGTATGCTGTGTCTTCATTTTCATTGAATTCTAGAAAGTCTTTAATATTTTTATTTCTTCCCTGACCAGGTTATCAGTGAGCAGAGAGTTGTTTAGTTTCCATGAATACTTGAACTTTCTGTTGTTTTCGTTATTACTGAAGTTCAGCCTTAATCTGTGGTGATGTGATAGACTGCATGGGATTATTTCAGTGTTCTTGTGTCTGTTGAGACTTTTTTTTTTTTTTTAATTGATTATGTGGTCACTTTTAGAAAAGGTTCCATGAGGTGCTGAGAAGAAAGTACATTCTCTTGTTTTAGGGTGAAATGTTCTATAGATATCTGTTAAATCCATTTGGTTCTTAACTTCTGTTAGTTTCACTGTATCTCTGTTAATTTCTGTTTCTGTTCATTTGGGTGTTGAAGTCTCCCATTATTATTGTGTGAGGATCAATGTGTGTTTTGAGCTTTAGTAAAGTTTCTTTTATGAGTGTGGATGCCCTTGCATTTGGGGCACAGATGTTCAGAATTGAGACTTCTTGGTGGAGTTTTCCTTTGATGAATATGAAATGTTCTTCCCCATCTTGTTTGATAACTTTTGGTTGAAAGTCTATTTTATAGGATATTAGAATAGATACTCTAGCTTGTTTCTTGGGACCATTTGGTTTTAAAACTGTTTTATAGCTCTTTATGCTGAGGTAGTGTCTGTCTTTGTCACTGAAATGTGTTTCTTGTATGCTGCAAAATTATGGATTCTATTTATGTGTCCAATCTGTTAGCCTATGTCTTTTAATTGGGGGAATTGAGTCCATTGATATTGAGAGATATTAAAGACCAATAATAGTTTCTGTTATTTTTGTTGCTGGAGGTGGTATTATATGTGTGTGTATGTGATACTGTTCTTTTAGATTTATTGTGAGCTGTTTAATTTCTTGTCTTTTCTTGAATATAGTTATGCTCCTCGTTTTGGAGTTTTCATTCCAGCATCCTCTGTAGGGCTGGATTAGTAGAAAGATATTGTTTAAATTTGGTTTTGTCACAGAATATTTTGGTTTCTCCCTCTGTGATGATTGAGAATTTTGCTGGGTATAGTAGCCTGGGCTGGAATTTGGGTTCTCTGAGGGTCTGGCTGACATCTCTCCAGCATCTTCTGTTTTATAGAGTCTCTGTTGAGAAGTCTGGTGTAATTCTAATAGGTCAGCCATTGTATGTTATTTGGCCCTTTTCTCTTAAAGCTTTTAATATTTGTTTTTTGTTCTGTGCATTTAGTGATGGGAGAAATTTCTTTTCTGGTCCAATCTATTTGTTGTTCTATAGGTTTCTTATAAATTTGTCTTTTTCTTTAGGTTAGGAAAGTTTTTTATGGTTTTTTTTTTTTTTTTGCTTTTATATCATTTTAATTATATGCAAGTATTAAGTAAGGTCAGTTCTAGGTTGAGAAACCAGCAATACATAGATGCAAATAGTCAAAGAACAAGCAAGACAATAAGCACAAATAGTCAAAGAACAAGCAAGACAATAAACAAAGTCCCATGATTACTCCCATGATCACTGTTTCTAAGGGCTTATCAGGATGACCAAAATATCTGACCTTACTTCCCTGTCCTAGCCCAAAGTCATTTTCATGCCTGAAGCCTACTTCTTTGCTCTAGCCTAAGATTTATATTTGTGCCTGAAATTAATTTTTTTTGTTCTAGCCTAATATTTAGATTCCTGCCTGAGATTACTTCTTTGTTCTAGCCTAATGTCAGATTCTTTCCAAGCAGCCCATTTCCTTGTACTTGGCCAATGTCAGATTCCTGCCAAACAGCCCCAAAAGGTTTTCACATTTCCCCTTTTTTATTTCATAAACAAGACTGAGCCTGTTTTAGGTCATTCTGCCAAGACTGCCTTCCTTACTTGTTGTGGGATATGCATTATCAAAAGCAATGCACTTCTCTTTTAGGTTGGTAAGGCTCTGTGCAGAATCTTACCCATCTTTGGTTTGCCAGCCTGTTAAATAATAACTCTGTCTGTGGGTATGCTTTCAGTTTCAAGCCATGTAGTTTGGCTGCCAACATGTTGATGTTGTTAAAGACAAGCTTTAACACGATGAGCAGGAATAAAAGTATTCCCAGGATAAAATGGGCTAGCATGATGAAGCTATATGCCATTCTTAAAGCTTGACCAAAATGGAAATACTGACCTAAAGCCATGGATAATTTTATCAGCATTATCTGCAGCATCAAAGCTCAGCAGAGCAGCATTCTTTAAATTTATAATCTCACTATGCAAAGTTAAAACATCCAGAGAGGCTTTTCCTAATTATAATGACTATCATTGTAAATTTTAGAAGTAATACAACTCCATTGGTATTTGGCTTGACACTCGAGATGGCCCCTTACTCTTAAATTCTGAACTTCCTTCCAATAATTTGAATAGAATAAACAGCATCAATCTGAAGTGCCAAATGCCTATCTAAATCCTCTTGCATACTCAACACATTAGTAACACCCCCCACCCCCGTTTGCTAAATGATTAACAAAAGTATCTGTCTTAACTTCTTGTGTCAAAGCAATTGCAGAAGTAGTGGTGCTAGCAATTAATGTAATTAAAGCTGTTATACCAGCAATAATCAAGTCCACTACACTCTTGCTTCTGCTTAAAGCCTAACTCATTTTTTTTCAGTATTTGCAAGCATTTTTCAGAAAACCAAGGTTCTATAAGACTCTGGGCAATAAGACAAAAGCTGGTTGATAGACCCCCATAACAGACATGCCAGGTTTCAACACACTAACACAATTAGAAAGTGTACAATCAATGCAACTTATACAATAAATACTGTAGAGGACACAAAAGTAATTTTAGCTTGATAATTAAAAGAGCCTTAACATATGCACTAACTCTTGTTTGAAACCCAGATCCTGTCCCAACTTTATCTCTTGCTAACTTAACATCATAGAGAACTGCAGCTAACTTCCAAATATGTCTCTGAAGATATCCAGATCCATCCTTTCAAATGAAGATTCTTATTTACAATATTGGATTGATTATTTCTTCTTCTTCTTCTTCTTCTTCTTCTTCTTCTTCTTCTTCTTCTTCTTCTTCTTCTTCTTCTTCTTCTTCTCCTTCTCCTTCTCCTCCTCCTCCTCCTCCTCCTCCTCCTCCTCCTCCTCCTCCTCCTCCTTCTTCTTCCTCTTCCTCTTCTCTCTCTTCTCTCTCTCTCTCTCTCTCTCTCTCTCTCTCTCTCTCTCGCTCTCTCTCTCTTTCTCTCTCTCTCTTGGATTGCTTTCTAGACCAGTACATGATTGAGTCTAAATAACTGGACCCATGGCTCCCCCTGGCCCCTCCATTAATAGCATTTAAGAAAAATACAATAGTCATTATAACTTCTCCTTTTGATTCTCTGTCTCACGAGGTCTAAAAACTTGAGGGAAGTCAGCTTGTCCCATCTGGGATATAGGAAAGCAAAGATGGGTCAGGAACATATGTCCAATATAGCTTCCTAGTCACCATTGTCAGGACAGTCAGCAAGCTCACAGGTCAGTATCATTTTTTTGTCCCAGCATCAGCATGTCTCACCAATCACTCTGGCAGCCACCATGCTCCTTCAGCATCCTAGGAAAAAATACAAACATGCTTTCTTCCCCATATTAGGTACTTGATTGGGATCATGCCATATGCCAGTAAGTGGATCCCTCCTTTTCACCTATGCATAAGTATCTCTAGTTATAGGGTGCCATAGACACTTAGCAGAAAGTTCTTTGTCATCCAAATTTTTTAAAAATTTAAAATAAAAATAACATGATTTAAATAAATTTGTGGTGTATGGGGATATAACTTCCCCCTTTTTATTGTAGGAAGATATTGTTTTAAAGTTCCATGGGCCCTTTCCACAATACCTTGTCCTTGTGGATTATAAGAAATCCCAGTAATATGGGTAATATTAAATTGTTGACAAAAAGTCTCAAATGCCCCACTGCAATAGCCAGTTCCACTGTTGATTTTTAAAAAATTACTGGATATTTTATTTATTTACTTATCAGATGTTATCCTCTTTCCCCATTCCCCCACAACCCCTTATCCCTTACCCCTCCTCCTACTTCTATGAGGGTGTGCCCCCACTCATCCACCCATTCCCACCTCTCTGCCCTCAAATTTCCCCACACTGGGGCATCTAGCCTTCACGAGACCAAGACCTTCCTTTCCCACTGATGACTGACAAGGCCATCCTCCACTACATATACAGCTATTGCCATGGGTCCCTCCATGCATGTTCCCAGGCTGGATGTTCAGACCCTGGGAGCTCTGTTTGGTTCATATTGTCACTCTCCCCATGGGTCCCCCAGCCCCTTCAGCTCCTTCTCTCTAACTCCTCCATTGGGGACCCTATGATCAGTTCAATGTTTAGCTGTGAGCATCTGCCTCTGTATATGTCAGGCTCTGGCAGAGCCTCAACGGAGACAGGTATTATCAGGCTTCTGTCAGCATTGTGCTTCCTGGCATTCAGAAATGTCTACATTTGGTGACTGCACATGGGATGGATCCCCAGGTGGGGTAATCTCTAGGCAGTCTCTCCTCCAGTCTCTGCTCCACATTTTGTCTCTGTACTTGCTCCGATGAGTGTTTTGTTACTCCTTCTAAGAAGGAACAAAGCACCCACACTTTGGTCTCCCTTCTTCTTGAGCTTCATGTGGTCTGTGAGTTGTATCTTAGGTACTGTGAGATTTTGGGCTAATATCCACTTATCAGTGAGTAAATACTATGTGTGTTCTTTTGTGGTTTGCTTACCTCACTCAGGATGATATTTTCCACCTCCATCCATTTGCCTAAGAATTTCATGAATTCATTGTTTTTAATAGCTGAGTAGTACCCCATTGTGTAAATATACCACATTTTCTGTATCCATTCCTCTGTTGAAGGATATCTGGGTTCTTTCCAGCTTCTGGCTATTATAAATAAGGCTGCTATGAACATAGTGGAGCATATGTCCTTGTTATATGTTGGAGCATCTTTTGGGTATATGCCCAGGAGTGGTATAGCTGGGTCCTTAGGTAATACTGTGTCCAATTTTCTGAGGAACCACCAGACTGATTTCCAGAGTGGTTGTACCAGCTTGCAATCCCACCAACAATGGAGGAGTGTTTCTTATTCTCCACATCCTCACCAGCATCTACTATCACCTGAGTTTTTGATCTTAGCCATTCTGACTGGTGTGAGGTGGAATCTCGGGGTTGTTTTGATCTGCATTTCCCTGATGACTAAGGATGTTGAATATTTTTTAGGTGCTTTTCAACCATTTGACTTTCCTCAGTTGAATATTCTCTGTTTATCTCTGTACCCCGTTTTTAATAGGACTATTAGTTTGTCTGGAGTCTAATTTCTTGAGTTTTTTTGTACATATTGGATGTTAGCCCTCTTTCGGATATAGAATTGGTAAAGATATTTTCCCAATTTGTTGGTTGATGTTATGTCCTATTGAGTGTGCTTTGTCTTACAGAAGTTTTCAGATTTATGAGGTCCCATTTGTCTATTCTTGTTGTTAGAGCATAAGCCATTAGTGTCCTGTTAAGGAAAATTTCCCCTGTGCTTATGTGTTTGAGGCTTTTCTCCACTTTCTCTTCTATTAGATTGAGTGTGTCTGGTTTTATGTGAAGGCCCTAAATCCACTTGGACCTGAGCTTTGTACAAGGAGATAAGAATGGATCAATTTGCATTCTTCTACATGTTGACCTCCAGTTAAGCCAGCACCATTTATTAAAAATGCTGTCTTGTTTTCCACTGGATTGTTTTAGCTCCTTTGTCAAAGATCAAGTTATCATAGATGTATGTATTGATTTCTGGGTCTTCAATTCTATTTCATTGATTTTCCTGCCTGTCTGCATTCTAATACCATGCAGTTTTTATCACTACTGCTCTATAGTACAGCTTGAGGTCAGGGATGATAATTCTCCCAGATTTTTTTTTTTTTTTTTTTATTCTTGAGAATAGTTTTCGATATCCTGGTGTTTTTTTTTTTTTTTTTTTTTTTATTTTTTTATTTTTTATTTTTTATTTCAAATGAATTTGAGAATCTCTCTTTCTATGTCTATGAAGAATTGAGTGGCAATTTTCATGAGGATTGCCTTGAATCTGTAGATTGCTTTAGGCAAGATGGCCAGTTTTACTATATTAATCTTGCCAATATATGAGGGTGGGAGATTTTTCCATGTTCTGACATCTTTGATTTCTATCTTCAGGGACTTGAAGTTCTTGTCATACAGATCTTTCACTTGCTTGTTAGATTCACACCAAAGTATGTTATATTATTTGTGACTATTGTGAAGGGTTTTGTTTCCGTAATTTATTTCTCAGCCTGTTTAAACTTTGAGTAGAGAAAGGCTACTGATTTGTTTGAGATAATTTTATATCCAGCCACTTTGCTGAAGTTGTTCATCAGGTTTCAAGTTCTCTGGTGGAAGTTTTGGGGTCACTCAAGTATACTATCTGCAAATAGTGATATTTTGACTTCTTTCTTTTTGATTTGTATTCCTTTGATCTCCCTTTGTTGCCTAATTGTTCTCTCTAGGATTTTGAGTACGATATTGAATAGGTAGGAAGAGAGTGGGCAGCCTTGTCTAGTTCCTGATTTTAGTGGGATTGCTTCAAGTTTCTTTTTATTTAGTTTGATGTTGGCTACTGGCTTGCTGTATATTGCTTTTACTATGTTTAGGTATGGGCCTTGAATTCCTGATTTTTTTCAAGACTTTTACCATGAAGGGATGTTGAATTTTGTCAAATGCTTTCTCAGCATCTAGTGAGATGATCATGTGGTGTTTTTCTTTGTGTTTGTTTTTACAGTGGATTACATTGATAAATTTCTGTATATTGAACCATCCCTGAATTTCTAGGATAAAGCCTACTCGATCATGATGGATGATTGTTTTGATGTGTTCTTGGATTCAGTTTGTGAGAATTTTATTGAGTATTTTTGCATGGATATTCATAAGGGAGATTGGTCTGAAGTTTTCTTTTTTTGTTGGGTCTTTGTGTGGTTTAGGTATGAATGTGACTGTGGCTTCATAGAATGAATTGGGTAGTGTTCCTTTTGTTTCTATTTTGTGGAATGGTTTGAAGAGAATTGGTATTAGGTCTTCCTTGAAGGTCTGATAGAATTCTGCACTAAAACCATCTAGTCCTGGACTTTTTTTTTTGGTGGGGAGACTTTTAATTACTGCTGCTATTTCTTTAGGGGTTATGGGACTGTTTAGATGATTTATCTGCTCCAGATTTAACTTTGTTACCTGGTATCTGTCTAGAAAACTGTCCATTTCATCCAGATTTTTTGTTGAGTATAGGCCTTTGTAGTAGGATCTGATGATCTTTTGAATTTCCTCAATTTTTGTTGTTATATCTCCCTTTTCAGTTCTAATTTTATTAATTTGGATACTGTCACTATGCCCTCTGGTTAGTCTGGCTAAGAGTTTAAGTGTTTATCTATCTTGTTGATTTTCTCAGAGAACCAGCTCCTGGTTTTGTTGATGCTTTGTATAGTTCTTTTTTGTTTCTACTTGGTCCAGAGTTTGATTATTTCCTGCCATCTACTTCTTTTGGTATATTTGTTTCTTTTTGTTTTAGAGATTTCAGGTGTGTTGTCAAGCTGCTAGTGTTAGCTCTCTCCAGTGGTTTGTTTGTTTGTTTTTGTAGGCACTTAGAGCTATGAGTTTTTCTCTTATCATTGCTTTCATTGTGTTCCATAAATTTTGGTATAATGTGTCTCCATTTTCATTAAATTCTATAAAGTCTTTAATTTCTTTATTTTTTCACTGACCAAGTGATCATTGAGTAGAGTGTTATTCAGTTTCCATGTAAATGTAGGCTTTCCATTGTTTTTGTTGTTATGAAAGACCAGTCTTAGTCTGTGGTGATCGAAATTATTTCAGTTTTTTTTTTTTTTTTTTTTTTTTTTTTTTTTTTTTTGTATAATTTTTGTTGAAGGTATTTTCTGGCCCTTTGAGCTGGGAATCTTCATTCGCTTCTATTCCTATTTCTCTTAGGTTTGGTCTTTTCATTGTGTTCTGAATTTCCTGAATATTTTGAGTTAGGAGCTTTTTACATTTTGTATTTTCTTTGACCAATGTCTCAATATCTTCTATGGTATCTTCTATACCTGTGACTCTCTCTTCTATTTCTTCTTTCTGTTGGTGATGTTTGCATCTGTAGCTTCTGATCGTTTTCTTAAGTTGTCCGTCTCCAGGGTTGCCCCCACTTGCATTTTTTTTTTTTGTTGTTGTTGTTTTTTTAATTTCTATTTTTGGGTTTTGTCCTGTTTTATTCGATTCTTTCATCTGCAGGATTGTATTTTCCTGTATTTCTTTAAGGAATATCCTCCTTAAAGGACTCTTGCATCTTCATGAGATGGGATTTTGGTCAGAATCTTCTTTTTCAAGTGTGTTAGCCATCCTGGGCATGCTGTGGTGGGAGAACTAGGTTCTGGCGGTACTGAATTGCATTGGCTTCTGTTGTTTATCTTTTTGTTTGCGTTTCTCCTTCTTGTTATCTCTGGTGTTAACTGGCCTCTGACTCGAACAGACCTCCTTAGAGGCAGGTCGAGCTCTGTGACCTGGGTTAGAGCTGGACTCCTGGGAGGAAGGCAATTCTGTCTTTGGTTATAGGGTGGGACTCCAATGTCTCTGGTTAGAGCAGATCCTCTGTGCCCCTGGCTAGGGCAGACCTCCTATGTTCCTGGTTAAGGCATACCTCCTTGGAAACAGGCAGAGTTTGCCTTCCAGGGGTAGGATCTGCCCCAGTTATAGATGGAGGTGCAATTTGGAAGGATCATGTCCCCGGTAAAGGCAGACCTGCAGTGTCCCTGGTTACTGCAGACCTTGGGTGTTTTTGGTTTCTGTAGACCTCCTGAGAGATAGGCAGGCTGTGTCCCTGGTCTACAGCAGACCTCCTTGGAGACAGGCAGGCTGTAGGATGTGAAAGGATACTGGGCTCACTGATCTGGCCCTGGTGGAGAAGCAGACCAGAAAGAAGATGGAACTCATCAGGGACAGTGGATCCCATGTCAGCTGAGCTCTGTGCGTGTCCCAGTTGGTGTGGGTACTTGGGTGGAAGTGTCACCTGTGTCCCTGATTACTACATATCTCCTGGGAGACAGGTAGGCTTTGTCCATGGTTACTACAGACTTCCTGGGAGACAGGCTGTATGATGTCCATCTGATTTGTTTTTAAAGTGGGTTGGGAGTTAGAAACTAATGAAAGTGTGATAGAGGCTCCTGGACATTTTCATCTTGATTTCACCATCATGATTATTAATTTGCCCATCATGTACAGGTGTGCCTACTATGAGGCAGAGAAGATATACAATACTGGATAAAGCAATGTGAAAGAGGACCGTCATGATTCCTCCCCAGGAAGTTTCACAAAGAAGTGTAAAAAATATTGCTGGTATTTATTTATTTATTTATTTATGCTAAACTTAACCTCTGCAAAACATTTATGAGTAATCAGCTTTATCTGCACTTTACATCTCTTGGTCAGAATCCCATGTCTTATCCTGGAGCTCCTGCAATCAGCACTGAAGCCATGAGCTCCTCCAAAAACTGCAAAGGACCTTCTTGGACTTCATCGTGGCTAGGGAGAGCAAGTTATTTTCCAAGATCTACTAGAAGATCTTTTCCCTATATAAAAAGAATGATTGGGTACCATGTTGCTAAAAGCTATGGTATCAGCCTTGACAAATGTCATATACTTTCAGATGTAATCCTCAAAGACCCTTATAAATAATTTCATAGTTAACTCTTCTACATCAAGCTTTGGAAATAGACTAGTAATTTTCTAAAATGTAGCCAAGGTGCTAAAGTACCTTAGATCTTGTCTCAAATATTTGCCATGTTCTCAACTACCAAAAGCGAAAACTTTAATCAAGATACATTCTACAAAATAAAGCACAACCTGGACTATACACATATTTGTTTGTAATTCCCTTGCCTGACTAGATCAGGCCTAGGGACCTACTTTAATTTTCTTACAGGGAGTTCAGAGAGAGCTTAGAGATTTGTTTGTTTTGTTGTTGTTTTTGAGGAATAAAAAGATAATCCAAGAAATAGTTATCAAAGCTCATGGATTACAAAACTTCATGAAGCTAAGTTAGTTTAAACTAAGTTTAGGTTGTGATGTGGGATTGCATTTGTCACTATATTTTATGTATATAACCACCAAAGCAAGAAATAAGGTGTAACTCATTACTAGGGTAGAATGTGGACCTGAAAATTTTTGCAATATCCCCACCCCTTTGGATTTCCTATAACTTTTTCAAAACATAGCTATGTTCACTTTATATTCTTGGGGGTTTACATATGTATATAAGTGATATTTATTAAAACTCATCAGGAAATGAAAAATTTAAAACACAAAAAGTTAGGCATGGTGGTGCAGGCCTTTAATATCAACACTCAGGAGGGAGGCAGAGGCAGTCAGATCTCTGTGACTTGTGAGGCTAACCTGATCTACACAGAGCATTCCAGGACAGCCAAGACTATATAGAGAGAACCTCTCTCAAAATAAAAACAAACAACAAATAAAAATACAACAACAACAACAACAACAATAGCAAAAATATCTCACAAAACCAGACAAAAACAGAGAAACAAAAAATAAAAACACAGGAACATAGAACACCAAATTTGGAAAGGACAAGCTTCCAAACTGTGGATAGAGAAGGGATATGTATATCATTTACATGGCAGGAGGAATAGGCTCCAGAAGAACTGAACTCAGGAGACAGCTTTGAACAGCTATCATTTGTGAAAAGAATGTAATCCCAGTCTGCAGGTCCAGGGATTACCCTGGCCATTGTGCATGTGAAGTGTGATATAGGCCCACCCTGAAAGTCCATGAACGTAGAAAACCAAGGTGTGTGGTGGTTGTTGGTAGTGTTTGTTGTTTTTATTGGTAAGTATGTGTATGTGGATGACTGCCTTTGCAAAACTATCTCTGCAGGGCATTGAATTTCATTCAGGAAGTTCCTCAGTTGTCTGGCTCAGAGTTCTAGCAGAGAGAAAGACAGGACTGAGTAGTCCCTGGCATCAGGATTCTGCAGGTACCTGTTCAGTTGTGTCTCCTTTCATTGACAAGGTAGACCAAATCATTCACACTCTGTGCCCAGCCACTCATAGATTGATTTAAAAGGGAGATAGTGACATTCACAGACTTACTAATTGTTCCCGAGGTCTAATATTATGACTTTGGCGGGTTTTCTGCCTTTGCAGCTGCGCAGTTACTTGTTTACCAGTGGGAAGACACGAGGCCAGCGCCATCTTGGAATGGAACCACTGACCGCGGCTTCCTACATTCACTGAATCTTTCAGAGAATATTTAAAAATACAATTTTCCCAATGAAAATGCTTAATGCTGCATAAACTTACAGAGCAAACTGTGTGACAAGTAATTTTGTTTTGTATGAAATATCTAGGGTGGCATTCTGTGGGTCCATGTCCTGCCCCGATGCTGGGCACAGCCACTTGGGGAGGCAAAACATGGGGATTTTGACGGTGCTTATCCCAGGCCACTGCAGGGTGGGTGCTGAGCTTCAGGGAAGTGCCTAGACACTGCTCTTTGGGTGGGAAAACAGTCTGCAGCCTGACATGTGAGAAAGACAATGATGGTATTTTCTAACTTCCAGGCATCTAGTCACTGTTAGAAAACTGCACAGAGAAGTCGGGAATGAAGTATTAGTAGTCCATGGGCCAGCCATGAGGCCAGGACCAGGCATTCCTAAACTCTTGGACATCAGGTGCTATTGAGTCATGAGGAGTTGAGAGCAGAGTTGTAGAGCCCCAAAAGGAGAGCTCCAGCATAGCTCAGTGGCGATTGTCCTGAGCTTGGCTGCAGCTGTGGCTGGAAGCACAGAGAGGCCTCCTGTGGGAGACTTAGGCTGCCGGCTCAGTAGTCAAAGACCCCCTCAGTGCTCCTAACAGTGATTCTTGGCAAAAGAGACAGTCCATGGTTCTAAACTGTTAATTGGTTGTTCAGCAAGAAAAATGGATGCATACCATACCTTTCAGAGTGGACCCGAGATTAAATACCTTTTGCTGAGAGGAATGTCTGGGAAGGGAAGCTTATTGGCTAAACTCTCAGAGCCTCTAGTACCTCATTAGCATGGAGAGCTCTGTTCCGGGACTATGTGACCACGTTTCCTTATGTGAGAAGTGTGGCATATGTTCCAGACCAGGAATTTGGTAAAGAGCAGGGAGGTGCCTACTTTCTTAGGTGTGAGTTTCTGGGGTCTCAACCTTCTCTACCCACCAAGATTCTTGGCATGGTTTACTGTCCCACAGCATTCTAGAGGACACAAAACAAATGCAGAACCTCAAGTAAACGCAAACAGAGGCAACATGCTTTTGAAACTCTTATTACCTAAGAGGTGAAAATATCTTCATTAAATAGAGATCACCTTACATGTGGCTTTATCTGCATGGATATATTGGCTTCCCTCAACCTGTTTGTGCTTTTCAGAGCTCAGTCAGGGATAAGTTTTCCACTGGTGGCAAGATTCGAATTGTCATTCCACATGCAGGCAGAAAAGAAAGTGCACAGATTTTGAAATTTAAAAATTCAATTGACCAGAATATGATCCTGTTTATAGTTGCCTTGTGTGGACAGTTGCAAATGACATCAGTGATCAATACCTGGCTGATCTCCCTGGTCAATACATCCCACCCAGTGTCACCGGTCCCATTTCCTTTCCTGGAGAGAAAGCATGAGGGATTTTTGAAAGCAAGAAGATGGCAGTAATCACACAGTTTCAGACCCACAACTGAAACACATGAGTGTTCAGATGAAAGAAAGAAACACTGGGTGGGATCTGAAGATCTGGATGATGATGTGGCAGTTACTGATCATCAATAAGGTCTGGGAGAAGCCATTCCACCATCCTGCACCTTACTTACTGTCTTCCTTTTCAGAAGGAAAGGAAGAACGATAAAGTCATCAGTTCTAAAACCACTTCAGTTCTGGCTATGATACATGATTGACAGTGGGACTTAACACAAAAAGCCCAGATTCGTCATCCTGTTTTGTTCCTAATAAGTGTGGCTGCAGAGAAGTTATTGGTCTGTATTCCTGTTGTCAGTTAGTGTCCCAGCTGTTCCAGAGCTGGGCTTCCTCCTCCATCACTCCTGTGACTGATTCTGTACTGACATTCAATTTGTCTTTTGCATTAGCTCCAGCCACTTGAATTCTTTGGCATATAGAAAGGAAATGAATTTATTTTCTTGGAGAGTTTTGCTTTCCTTTTTAAACTATAAAACATTTTCTAATACCATTGGGGTAGGTACATTTAAACGCATACTTAATACATTAAAAAAATCTACTTCTTTCCACACTTTGTAATTCATTTCCCTCAAAACTTGGCCTTTCTTTATTGCCATAGCAACCTACAGTCCATGACAAATATGAAAAAATATAGGAAGAACAAGCATACAGTCTGTACTTATATTTTATAATTTTGAATGAAGCATATTTTGTTTCACAGGATTGTTCTGAGAATTAAATGTCAATTCTCCCTTACAAAACAACACACCAGCCATGATAAGTTTGACGTCAAATTCTTGCCAAATAAGCAGAATTCCTTTATATCTGATACTGTCTTTCATAGAGACAAGAAAAGAAGCACTGAGTTCAAACACTTAAGGCTCTCTGAAAGAAAAGTTTATTGAGCCACTGAAGATTCTAGCAGGAAGAGAAAGGTCTTAGAACACATTCTTCAGCAAATACAGATGACATTTGGAAACATGGTGTAGGTACAAAAGACCCATGTCATACCTCAAAGAGTGTAAGAGAGAATTTGCGTGACTATGGGCCAGGAAACAAGAAACTATGTTTTCCCAGGTTCCATGTTCCCTCAGGCAAGCAGCTTTATAAAGTTGTACAGCAGCAGAATAAAGAAAGTAAAAAATTAGGCATTTTATAAACTACATTGATGAAAATATCAGAGAGGAGGGCTATAGTGAGGTAGATGACTCACTCATATATTAGCTGATGACAATCTTAGTTTTGGGGTTGGTAAGAGCTTAGTTTGGGAGTCTAGTAAATTTTAGCTTCCTGAATAGACGAAGGTTATTATCTATTAGTTGCAGGGTACTAGTGCTGGCACAGAGGTAAGGAATGGCTATTCAGGGGACTAAAACTAGCCAAAGATAAGGTAATTAGGCTCTGGACCTGCAACTTTACAATCTTTCTACAATCATAGCTGTTCTAATTAGTTTTTGCAGATACAGCTTCTTTTCATAAATTCTCAGTCACAATGCCTGTTAGATCAAGTATGAAGATCATCTTTATAAGGAAAACTTGGGGAACAATGAAACAAATTTTTTACGTCACGCCTATGGTGTTTTATGGATGAGAGGCATGGTGAAAGTGTGGGGATAAAGAAGGCTTTAAGGAGTAACTGTTGCTCTGTATGGTTTAGGGCTAATTATGTCAGACTTAGGGAGGCCTGCATTCATCTGTCAGGGGCTGTGATTTCATATTTCAACAAGCTTTCAGCAAAGTGAAATTGCCTTTTTAGTCTAACCCACAAAGTGGATTGTCTTTTAGTTTATCCCACCATCACTAAGTAATCTGTTCCCTTTCCATCTTGTGACTCTTGCAATGAAATTGAAGGTATTATAGAATTTTTCTTTTATCAAACAAAATCCTAAGAAATCTCTACAATATAATAATGATAATAATAATAATAATAATAAATAATGTAAAAAGAGTGAGAAGAACCAGAGTGAGGAGAAAACAAAGATATCTGATATCATTGAAATTGAACAAGCGTTGTTATAGTTTTTTGTTTTTTTTTTTTGAAATGTGATAAAACCTCATGACCAAGGCAACTTACCAAAGGAAGGATTCATTTGGAGCTTGTGGTTCCAGAAGGGCAAGAATCCTTGACCACCACGGTAATGAGAGGATGGTGGCAGTCAGGTATGGTGTTGGAGCAGTAGTTGACGGCTTAGAGATTCATCCAAAAACAGGACACAGAGAGTTAACTTGATGTGGCAGAGTCTTTTGAAACCTCAAAGCTCTCTCCCAGTGGCATGTTTTTTTTTTT
The DNA here is from genome assembly GCF_011762505.2 of Arvicanthis niloticus. NCBI lineage: Eukaryota > Metazoa > Chordata > Mammalia > Rodentia > Muridae > Arvicanthis > Arvicanthis niloticus. The sequence continues at coordinate 4,813,701 of NC_047666.1, forward strand.
TTTTTTTTTTCTTTTTTTCCAGAAAAGGCCAAACCACCTAATCCTCCACAAATAGCAACCAGCTGGGGACTAAGTGTTTAAATGCCAGCGAATATGGGAGATATCTCATTCAAACAACCACAAGCCATATAATCAGAGCAGTGAGCAGCTGTTTCACAGTTATCAATTAACAGAAAAAAATATTAGCATTAAGATGTGTTAGGTATTTACAAGGTCTTGGGACGAAGTGGTCCTAAGGTCTCTTTGCTATAGAATGTATCAGAAATATAGCTCAAAGGCTCATGTTACCAGCCTGTAGCACTATTGAGAGATAATAAGATTTTATGGAGTTGTAGTTTGTTGGAAAGACATTTCATCATGGGTGGTGTGCTTTTGAAAGGTATTTGGGGACTCCTAGGCCCTTTCTTTCTCTCTTACTTCATGGACACATTCATTGTTTCTATACTCTGCCTCACTATAAGCCCCAAAGAAATGGAGTGCTGACCAGGGACTTAAAACAAAACAAAACAAAACAAAACAAAAAAAAAACAAAAACAAAACAACCCCCCCCCCAAAAAAAACCCAAACAAACAAAACTCCCAAACTCTGAAACCATATGCCCAAGCAAGACTTTTCTTACAAGCCGTTGACTCCAGCTATGTTCCACAACAACAGAAAGTTCACCTGTCTCATCAGAAGTTAAATAGAGTGAAGAGTGGCATTCAGAGTAGGATTAGAATAGAACCTGATGCAGGCGAGTTACAATAGTGAAAAGGTAAGACAGGTGGAGGATGGTCAAGGTCAAAGGAAGACTGCTGTGTTAAGCAGTCTGGCAATTATGGGAAAGAGGAACAATGGCTGCTTAAAGAAAACCTACTATGTAAGGAAAGAATTCGTTCTGTTTGTACTGCTTTCTCAGAAGGAAGAGACTTGAACATACTTATAGGACATACAAAAATAGGAAGAGACCAGGGAGTAAGGCCAGGGGAGGTAGTGAATGGGGAAAAATCAGGAACACAGAGCGCTGTCACCATTGACCAGAGGGCTCTCCTGAGCCAGGAATGTGAGTACTTTGAGAATTTTTATCAGTTCTAAGACAGAAAAAGAAAATTCAGAGTGTCCACTTGGGAGTGTGACATTTAGCTACAGAGAAGTGGAGGGCTGGCTGAAAGGTTCAGGTGGGGTGACAAGGAAACAACAGGCCTCAGGATCAGAACACTGGAACAGCCTAGTAGAAATGGTCACCGAATAGCTCTCAGATGGAAGAAGCTGCATCTGAAGTAAGAACATATAGGCAGTGATAGTCACATATATAGTAGTCCATAGGTTTTTGTTTATATTCTTTAAAGAATAGGTTAGAAAGCAAGTATATGTAAAGTGTACATTTCATACACATTGAAATAGTTTTAACCTAGACATGCAGACTTGCAGCTGACATTGAAGTAAGCCATTCTGCAGCAAATGAATGACATCAAAGCAAGGTAAGGCAGCAAAGTGAGGCTCTAGGCTGTGACCACAGAAATCTGTCTCCAAAGAGCTGAGTTTGTCTTTTAAAGGCTAGGTGTGATCAAGGTGAGTGGGCCTCTGGCTCTATGATGAGCAGTCCTCTTGTGTGTGAAGACTTTATAGAAAGGCCCCTGTGACATCAGGAGGTCCCAATTCTCTCTAATCTGTTTATTTTATATATTTATTTTTTGTTATATTTATTTGTAACTGTGGGGGATGGTATTTAGAGAAGGGTTAGTAATGTCAAAGGATTTGAGGACAGACACGTGCAGGAATCAACAGTTTGGAAATGATGAATTACTTCAGAGTGATAACAAGAGAGCAGAAGTTGGAGGCAGTGGTGGAGGGTAGGGGTGAGGAGTGGAGGGAGATAGCACTAAACCTGGCAGCCCATTAGGAAGACATTACTTTGAAACTCCAAACAGTATAGTGACAGCTTTGGTGAAAGCACTTGGCTGAGTCACACCATCCCATGGCAGATGGCATCATGCTAGAGTGTCAATAGCATGAGTGTTTTCCAGGAGTGGGCTGAGAGCCAGGGGCAGGGAAGGGTCAATCTTGAATTAATAGCCATCCCGTGACTTCTGTACTAATTCTTTCCAGCAGCATGTCCTGAGTAACCTCACAACTCTTTTTTTTTTTTAAACAGTATTTCAGGTAGTCCTAGCAAGCCTGAAATTTACTATTTAGTTGAAGCTGTTCTTTTAGTCCTGAACTTTCTGCCTCTACCTCCCAAGTTCTAGGATTATAAATTCTCCACTGTACCTGACTTGGTCCCACTTCTTAAAAGTCTTAACACCTTTAATACCACGAGCACATATGCTCTTGGAGTGAAAAACCATAGTCTGACAAACCTTAAGTCTGTAAAACCTTAAGGTGTTTACATCCCCTAAACTATAACATGTGATGTCTTAAGATGAAAAGCATTTGGGTAAATGTTCAGATATATCTTACTGAAATGTGAGAAATAAAAGAATATTATCCACTTTACCATGTTTTGAAAAACAATATTTATAACAAACATCTGCTTATTATTACTTTAATTCTACCACAGAATTAAATTCTATCTGTAGTTTATTCTCCTTTTGTGATTTCTAATACTTTTTATTTATGTATGTATTTATGTACACATATAAATGACAAATATGCATACATATAACACATATATACACAGACATATTGGACATATATGCACATACAAACAATATAAAAATATATATACCACATATATACATACACACATGCAAATATATGCACACAAAGTATAAACACACAACACATATACACATCATATATACCTCATACATATGTACATTATATATATGTATGTATAAACACATACACACACAACCTATATACACAACACATATACAAACACATGCAACACATACACAAATTAAAATATATACTTGAAATGGAAGCATGTAGATAGATTAAGGTGACTCTAGGTCTGTGAGTCCAATAAAGCTTCCTGAGGACAGTGAAAAGAGCTGGACAGGGAGTGCCAGCCAGAGAGAGAGAGAGAGAGAGAGAGAGAGAGAGAGAGAGAGAGAGAGAGAGAGCCAACATGCTGGAAGTCAGGAAGTCACAGGCTTTTGTGGCTTTATGCTGGGAGTGATGTTCCGTTACTATTGCTGTATTCACTTTGGTAGAGGAAAACCACTAGGTCCATCCCACCTTCATATGCAGGGCATCACTTATAACAGGACACACACAAATATATGAAACTTCACACCATAGTTTTTATGAAATGTTACCAAAATTAAAAGAATTTAAAGAGACATCATATATCATGGAGGCATTTTTATTTAGTGAAACTATGATGAAAAGCATGATATAAACATCACTCATCACTCCCGAGGACAAAAATGGGTGGTGCCATTGAAAAGGTAAAAGGCATCACACCTTAGTAGATTCCATGGCAACTGAATTTCTCAGGCTTCTCTGCCACATAGAAGGCACAAGTACTGTCTTTTATTACCCTTGTGCTCCTATGCCTACGCTAGGTATTTCACATTGATAGGGACATAAGGTTCTAGTAAGAGTGAGTTCAAGTCAGTCCAAGGGGTACAGTTAAAATAATTATACGAAGAAATGAGCCAACAGTATACTGCCATCATCCTTTGAGACTAGTTCCATGGAACCAGATGTTCGCAGAGTGGTAGGCTTTTAGAGGGTGAAGTGCCACTGACTTGATGTTCAGAAGCCAGTTCCCTGAAACGAGTTGTCACTGACCAATTAGGAAGGTTGAACCATCTCTCGTGGTCCTTCATTATTATGGCTACAAAATCATTGTTTCACAGGAGTATTGGATTTTACTTTTAAAATAAACTTCCAGAAGAAAATTGTTCAGAATGGAGAATAAGCAATTATGTAGAAACTTTATTTATACCACACAGGAAAAATATAGAGAAACAGGAGTAACAGGAAAGAAAGCATGATATGTACTTACAGGGAGAGAGAGAGAGAGAGAGAGAGAGAGAGAGAGAGAGAGAGAGAGAGAGAGAGCATTTTTCCCTCTGAATAAACAAGGAGCTGTGAATGAAACATCATTTCTTTTTCAGTTGTACACTGGAGATTCACAGTTTCTTCATAATGAGCCTTTTGGCTCCTGGCAATGGATTCACATTTCTCACCTGAACACTTACTGTGTTTCCTTCAGAGGTATATTTGACTTTTCCTTGTCATTTTACAGAAACATCACAGGTCACAACAGTGCCTGATGAATCATACTGTAGTCCTTGGCAGAAGATGTGCAAATGTATCTCTTTGTTCTGTACTTTTCTTCTTTCCCAAATCTACTTTATGTATTTCATAGGACATATGAAATGCATCATTACTGAAGTTAATCAAAGAAAAAGGAATGCCATCCTCCCATGATTACAGCCACCTTAGGAGTATGATTAACAAACGAGCGACTCCCTGTGTCTAGTGTCCTATAGCCAGGTTCTTTGGTGAAAGCATCTATGTTTTTGTCAAGCCTTCTGTGACTGGGCTCCTTTTCTATCAAGAACTCATGCTTTCATTTTTTTTATGGTCCTGACATTTCCACTTCCCTTTATTTTTTTATTTTTTTTTATATTTTATTTACACTTCAGATGCCATCCCCTTTCCCCACTTCCCCTCCCTAGAAAACCCCTATCCCATGCCCCCTTTTCCTTTTTGTTTTTATACAATTTTTTAAAAATGTTAATCAAAGGCTTTATAAGCTTCATAATGCTCAATCAGAAGTGTAACCTAATACCCAACCTAGATATATAAACTATCTTTGACTCGTGGAGGCACGTGAACATCTGCCTCCATGCCCCCTCCTCTCTTTCTCTCTCATCACCTAGCTTCTCCTCTTCTTCATCTTCTCCTCTCCTTACTCCATCTCTTCCTCATGCCTTCATTTTGAATTTATGCCATCTCCCACTTAAAGAGATGCTGTGTCCCTTGTGTTTATCACCTGCTTCATCTAAGATGCTACAGAGAAAGCTGGTTTTGGTATTAGTGTGGGATTTGACCACTTTTTTTTCTTTTTTTAGATAGTAATTAAAATTATCTTATTGTTACCTGATACAGTGACAAAGGGAGTAAAATGACTAGCTTGCCCACTCTCTTAACAAAATAAAGACAGAACTCACAACTGAATAGTTCACCGGCCTCAGCTCAATCAGTTCTCTATGCAAGAACTTTTGCTTCAGCCATGTTCAAAATGTTTACAGCACCTCTTATCATGAAATGAAATCATCTGCCATTCTCTAAAATGGTTTTCATAAAATAGAAGTTCCGCACTGACCCAGTTAGTTTGATAACTATAGACATAGCACTCCTAGCAGCCAAAGAATAGGAATTCAAGAAGAGAAGATAATATGATAAATGACTTCAGGTCATTTTGATGCTAACAGGTCTTGGACCGTAATTTCCTTGATCATACTTCATGAGGTCACAAGACACCCTGACTGTAAACAAAAAACTTAGGTCAGTGACTCAGTAGTACACCAGAGATGAGCATTCGGGTTCACAAACTGACCATATATTTACAACATGGGGAAGCCACTGGTGATCCTGTCCAGATTGTCCCATGTAGAAATGCAGAACTGTCTTTCAGATACCACAAGACATCTGTCTCTACTGTTCCCTCGTTGTCCATGTCATGCCATCTCCTGTGTTCTGAATACTCTGAACACCATTTTGACTCCAATGCATCAAATGGTGTCTGAAGCCATGTGTTCTGGGGCCCCATGATGAATTCTCCTTCCCTTGACTTTGATTTGACTGTATCCAGAAGTAACCTCCTATTTACTGCCATCACTGACAAAGTCTGATCTTCCTGTTAAAGACACAGTGCCTACAAACCTGAGTTCAGGGGACTGTAGCAAGGACAATTGACTTGGATTGCCTTTTGGCCATGAATATATCAAGAAGCTTAGGATACACTTGAAAAACTCTCCATGAGGACATGATCATGATGACTATAGCACTCTAGAGGGGGCAGGCTACAGCTCTATATTCAACTTGCTGAGATTGGCCATGCATTGCAGAAGGTCCTTTAGTACAGGACTGGAGAAGTTGTTGTCATAGAAATTGATCACAGTGAGCTGGGAGCACTGGCTCAGGGCAGGCAGGAGTACACTGAGTTGAGTATCCTTCATATTGCAGTGCTCCACATCTAAGTTATGCATAGAATCTGCTACTTTCTCTAGGAGAATTCAGAGATGTGTGAGACTTGACATGGATAACACTACAGCATTGATGTGCAGGTGTTTCAGTGACAAAGCCAGTTACACTGTGACAAGTATTTCAAGTCTCACTCTGAGAGATGGCAGAGAGTGATAGACAAAGTCTCCAAGGAGGCCCTCAGGCATTTGAACAACTCTTTTATGTTGTCATCGGAAAAGCAGACATCATTCATGTAGAGATGCTGGAGATGGTTGACTTTGGAGAACTGAGAAAGGAACTTGGCACTACCCTTCTTCTGTTTGTTTGCCAATGTATCTGAAATTATGCCCTTATCCAAGTAGATGCAGGTTAGTTGTAATTTGCAAAGATTCGCATCTTTCCAAAGTAAGGTGCAAAAAGACCCAGGAAGGACACAAACTGGTTTGTGTGTAGTTCCAATTCATTGATACTGCCTCAGTGCTTTCTAGGAATGTGCTCAGCTACTTGCTTCTTGCTCCCAGTCTCTGCTGAGTGGACTCCATCCTCTTTCTAGCCCATACATCCTAGAAACTGGATGCACATTCCTCAAGCCCAACAGGTGAAGCTTCCATCTTCTAGGACAAACATTCTGTGTCAGCACTCTATCTATGCCATCCAGCACAGCTGGCAAGGGTTCTACATCAGGGGTTTTCATCAGTGTCACCACAGGGAGGCAGAGAAAGGGCCAGGCTGCCAGCCACCATTGCCTTCAATATATCTGTGTGTCTGACATTAAAAGCATCTTTGAAGAGTGGTGGGAAGAGCATAGTGGGCAGGTCCTCCAAATCGGAGAAGTCTATGGCATCATTCCTCAGCAGGCCCTCCAGTGCCAGATGCAAGACTATGGGAGGGTTGTAGGTGCTCATCCTGATAGATATTTAATTAGAAGGAACCTGATAAGGACACTGGCTACAGGCTTCTGCTCCCAGCAGAGCAGCAGGGCCAGGCAGTGACTCCAGGCTCCATTTGACCACTTTTCTTCACGGAAGTTTGTTTCAGTCCTAGAAGCTTTGAATTCTGGTTCACAGACTTTACCCAGGTATAAATTTCTGGAAGCCAGGGTTTTCTCCCCTCTTCATGGGGCACATACTAAGATAGCACATGGGTCAACACATTATTGATGGCAGACATGTGGTAGGGAGTCCATCACCTTAGAACACCAGTGGTAAACAAAAATAAAACCATTGGATTGAAGATCTTAAACTAGACATCATCAGAGTAGAATAAAGGAATAATTCATACTAAATGCAGCGCGAACAAATGGAAACTATAATGGGCATTTACAGTATACAAAAGAGCCATTTCCTCTGAAAATAGGAGTTGTAGTCTATTTAGCCTGCATAACAATAGCCTTCTTTGTTACCACAAAGTGTGCGTGCACGTGCACATACACACACACACACACACACACACACACACACACACACACACACACTTTAAAATCTCAGTGAAAACATCTCTCTTTCCTTATCTCTATCTAATAGGTGGCCATTGTTGCAATTGTTACAGTGACGAGCTTTGCCTTCTATGAAGATATATTTAACAGAAGGTCCTGATTCTGATATAACGAACCCTTCTTTAGTAACCTCTCTACCAAACTTAGATTTTAGTAGAGCTGGCATGAGTGCTATTCCATTTTGATTGTGACGAATGTCCTTCTGTATCTCTGAATTGTCTTCTTTAATTTACCACTGTCTGATTGGAGTTCATTGATCCTCGGTACTGGGATGGACTTGTTCTATTGGTCTGATATGATCTCATACCGTACAGGAGTGACAGACAACTGGATGTCAGTGTCAAAACTCCTAAGCCAATGCAGACAACAAAGAGGTTTAGTAGATGAGACTCTTCAGCAGAGATGATCTGGAGCCCATTATGCTTAATCCTCTCTGTTCTATGATCACAAGCACCTACCTAGATGAAAATATTTCTGTGGTCTTGCATTCCATGTTGCTTTGGGAAAATTACACGTGCTCCATACCTTAATATGCTCCGTAATGTTTTTAGAAATTAATTGAGAGGTTATACAAAGTACTTAGTTTTCAATTAAGAATGATAAATAAAAACACATGCTTACATAAGTTTGGATCATGTACATTGTTAAGATTCTGTCATGAGACAGAGGAGTATGGCAACAAACTCATCAGGCAGCTAAATGAAAATTATATGCACCACAATGTGATGAAGGGTCACCTGTTTAAATCACCTGCATAAACCTTTTATGGTTCTTATTTGCAGGTCTTAGATAAACCTTGAGTCAATGTTCAGTTTTTAGGTGAAGCAGTATAGAGAGCTGCTTATTTGGTTTAGCCTTGCATTGTTTTCTTCTAGGTGAGAAATGAGTCAGGTAGATAACTTAAATATTTAGATTCTAGGTAACAACCGCTAAAACAATAAATTTGAGCAAGGCACACATAGCAAAGCCATCTTCATAAAAGTAGAAAATCAGCAGAGGTGATAACTGAATAGATAGGCAAAAGCTGTTTCAGGTGAACTGTTGTTACTGTCAGGACCCCATCATCAGGCCTTTGGTCATGTTCCTTCTGTGTCCCTTACACACCAGATCTATTTGTTTCATCTGTGAAGTGCTGCTTAGCAACTGCAATAAACAGAATGGGTTAAAAAGTGATTTATTACTTGTTTGTCTCTTCTGGGGGGTTAGCCAAGGATTCCTCACACCCTTACCTTGGCTGAGACACTGCCTGGGAGGACCAAGAAGGCCCGTATCCATGCCAATGGTTGGTGCCAGCTGGAAGTCTGCATGCTTTGGCTCTTTTCTGTGATAAGCAGTACGAGCTTCCTGATGTGGTAATCTCATGGCAAAATTCTAAGAGAGAAAAACAGATAATTCAGTATCTGAACCAAAGTCTTGAAACTTGCAAGCTCTCTTTTTTCCCTTTCAGTTGATGAAATTCAAATGATCAAAAGTCACAAAACCAACCCTTATCCAAGAGGTAGGCAAAGTTAAATCCATTTTTTTTTTGTTGTTGTTGTTTTGGATTGCAGAGGCCTATGTACTCAGGGATGAAGGATGTTATGATCATTTCTTTACCACACAATCACTTGTGTGTGTGTGTGTGTGTGTGTGTGTGTGTGTGTGTGTGATATGGGAATATATCTATGTATGAGTACATGCACCAATGTGCATATGGAGACCAAAGGAAGACATAGGGATGAAGAATGGGCCAGTGAGCCCCAACAATCCTCTTTTTTCCACTCCCTACATTGTTGGGGTTGTAGGCATACATAACCATGCCCTACTTTTTACCTAGATTCTAGGGATTTGAACTCAGGTCTTCATGCTTGTGCAACAAGTGTTCTTATTTACCAAGCCATCTTTTCCCTTTCAAACTTTTACTTCCCCAATATGTCCTGCTTCTACTTTTTTCTACTTCCTCTGTTCTCTGTGTCTAAGGAGGTGTTATTTAGTCTGTTGAAACAGCTCTAAGTAGTGTTTACCACTCTCAGTTTTTCTACTCTTATCTCTCCATGCAGATAAACACATAAAAACAAACACACAGACACAGGCACAGATACACACACACACACACACACACACACACACACACACACACATAGTGTGCTCACATATACACATGAACTCACCCACATGCACATACATACATAATCACTGACACACACACACAATGCACTCATGCACCTGCACACACACCAGCATATGAATGAACACACATACGCATTCAGGCAGACAGGCATGGATGTACACACACACACACACACACACACACACACACACACACACACACACCACCCCAAAGGATTCTTCTAAATGTGTATCAGATCATGAACTTCCCTTGTGAAAAGCCTTCCAGTGGAGTTTCAGTCTAATTAGAACCCGATGTGAAGTCTGTGTTAAAGTAGTTTGCTCCTCCCTGTCTCTGGCTTTATCTAGATCTTTCTGTCTGATAACTTTTCTCTTGCAAATTCAGCTGAAGCTCAGTGAAAAAGACACTCTGGGCTATTCTGCTTTCTTGAAGCTTTTAACCTGTTACAGTCTGTTTTACTTTGGGCATTTTTTTTTTTTTTTAACTTTCTGCACTCAGCATCCCATCGGCCCATTCTGGTCATCATTTACATCTCAAGCAGATCAACCATGAGCTCACAAAGGGCTTTTGACTCTTTGAAAAATATTTATTTTTCTTATGATACCATGTTTTATTTTCTCTGGTCTCTTTTCATCACCTCACTTGAGCATGCACTAATATACATGAATTTCCTCCCTTTTTACTAACACATTTTATGTTCTAGAAAAACAGGGAAGGAAAAAATTTAAAATGTCTTTTGGGCCCTTTATATCCCAAACATTTTGAACTGTACCTGATGTATAGTAAAACTTCAGTGAATGAATGAATGAATGAATGAATGAATGAATGAACCTCTTAGGCAAACCTCTTTTATGTAATAGATTAGATAATAATAATTAATGTATTAGAATCCAAATCACCACTCTCTCTACTATTAGTGGACAAGCCAGTTTAGTGCAGATGGGATGGCGCTGGGTTCAAACTCTTTCTATTACTTTTGAAGCAAACCAGAAGCCAGGCAGCTTCTTCGTAACTTGTGATTTATCCTATGCAAGATTATGTTTGAAGTTCTCACTTCTTTACTTCAAACAACTGATGTAAGAGAAATGAAGGAACTTGCAAGCCTTAGATGAAATTCATTGTAAAGCAGACACTACGTAAGTACTCTCTGTCTGCTTTGGTCATGATGAGTTAAAAGCTTGCCTCAGTGCCTGACATGGGTTATGACTTCCATCATGACTATGGCATTTGTGAATAAAAGAAAGGCGCAAGTAGAATGTTATGTCAGGAGTCCTAACATCGCCCTGGGATTTGCCTACATCACTGACAAATATTTTCAGCATGATAATCTCTTTTGCCATAATTAAAGAAATGACTAATGAAGACAAGGTCTCTATTTAAACATTATTTGCAATTTTCTTAATTTAAATTTTTTAACATGTATAAATATTTTGCATGAATATATGTCTGTGCCTGGTGCTCACAGAAGCCAGAAGATGGCATCTGATCCCTTGGAACTGGAGTTACAGGTGATTGTGAGCTGCCATTTGGGTGCTGGGAATCGAAACCAGTGTTCTTTGGAAGAGCAGCCAGGGCTCTTAACACCTAATCTGTCTCTCCAACCCCATAAATTTGTTCAATTCTTTTAAAACTCTAGTAATGATTCTTTGTGTATTTCGCATTATGCATCCCTATCCCACTCATCTCCTTGTCCCTTCATATTTGCCCTCCCTTTTGCTTCTTAAAAGGCTCAATTTTCCTTACTAAGCGGGGTGGACACTGCTTCTACTTTTCACTGAGATAAGAATCTACCGGCTACCTATTATATCACCACAGATCTATGCAGCAGCATTGTGCAAAGTGAAGTATGCATTACTTTGACACCAATAACCCTTTAGCTGTTATTTTTACTTTTGTTTGAGGAGATGGCTAAAGTTTCAACTGCCAAATGAAATTGCTCAGACTTCCTAGTGCAGTTGTATTTAAATCTAGACCAGTTTGATTCATTACAGCATAGGCCACAAAATTTCATACCTAGGTTATCTTAATGTCCTTTCTGAATGCTGAGATAAAGCAAACATAAGGGAAAAAGAATAATTTTTGGCTCACAATTTAAGGTATAATCTATCATGACAAAGATATCAAGGTGTCAGCAGCTTGAAGCAGCTAGTCACATCACACCCACAATTAGAAAGCAGAGAGAGATGAATTGCTCAGTTCCCATTCTTGATTGATTTATATAGCTCCAAATCCCAGCACAGGAATGGTAACAACCATTGTGAGTAGATCTTCCATTTTAATTAAGGTAATTCAGATCCCACAGGCATGCCTAGAGGCCCATGTCCTGGGTGATTCTAGATTCTGTCAAGTTGACTATTAACAAGCACTATTACATATATATTTAGATTGAGAGTAGAAATGATGTAATAGAAGCATCAGGTGCTAAGGCTGAACTGTAGAGCATACGGCATATTTGGAGGCATCCTTGTTTGTGTTGCAGCTCTGAAGGGCAAGGCTTCCTCTACAGAAGTTCTGCTCTAGCTGAGGAGAACATCTTTCCAATGCAAGTGTAATGACTCTGCTCTGTTTTGGGATGATTTCCCAGTGAAAGTGTTACAGCCCTGTTCCAAAAGGCATCTTGGCAGTCAGGAGCCGAGGAATACAACAAAGTCACACCACACAAAAAAAACCTCATAAAAGAGATTTATTGTGAGGGAAAATCCAGGAGGGTGGGTGCCTTTGCTTGGTAGAGAAGCAGCAGAGAATTGGGCAGAACCCAAGATTTATATAGGGTTTCTAGAGGGCAGGGTGAGCTTCCCAGGATGGCCTGAAATTGAAAGGATTATATGGCCTGAGTTTGGGGGCAAGCTCAGGAATTGGCGAGATTTTTTTTTCTTGTAGGGCAGGGCCTGGCCACTTTGCAGTGCTGGAAAGGGCCAGTATAACCATCAGAAAAAGACTATGATAGTCCTTAGGGAAGTCTGAAGGTGAGGCCTGGCCACTGGAGCTCCTCATGCAGGGGTGGCGTACTGGCTGGTTTTTGTGTCAACTTGACACAAGCTGGAGTTATCACAGAGAAAGGACCTTCAATTGAGAAAATGCTTCCATGAGATCCAACTGTAAGGCATTTTCTCAATTAGTGATCAAGCAGGGAGGGCCCCTTGTGGGTGGTACTATCCCTGGGCTGGTAAGTCTTGGTTTTTATAATAAGAAAGCAAGCTGAGCAAGCCAGAGGAAACAAGCCAGTAAGAAACATCCCTCCATGGCCTCTGCATCAGCTTCTGCTTCCTGACCTGCTTGAGTTTCAGTCCTGACTTCCTTTGGTGATAAACAGTAGTGTGGAAGTGTAAGCCGAATAAACCCTCTCCTCCCCAACTTGCTTCTTGGTCATGATGTTTGTACAGGAATAGAAACCCTAAGACAGGTGGGGTGGGAGGGGAGTTGAGGTGGAAGCTGGACTTTTGGTTGTCTCGAGGGTTTACAAAGCTTACAAGGCATGAAAGTTTACAAAAACTCCCTGCCTCTTGAGTTGGCACGAACAGCCAACAATCCCACTGTGAGAATCTTTTTGGAGTAAGTGTTGATAAGAGTGGAAGAGAGGAGATGTCACAGGTAGACTGAAGTCAGGTTAGCTCCTGAAAAGCTATAGCATTAGGTCTGGTTTTCATTCGCATTTTATATACTAAAACTACAAGGTGGAGTGGACAAGCAAGGGAAATTTTACAGAAGTAACATGGAGGACATCAGGTTGTTAAGGGCAATGGCCAATTGTTTCCGCTATTTCTCCAGATCATTCTGTTCCAATAGGAATTAAAAACATGCTTAGTGATAAGGCAGTAGAGCAGTGCTTTTAGTAAATCACTAAATAAATTGTTATGGCAGTATATAATAGTTAGTCTTTTTATATATATCCTATTCTACTTCAGTCTCAACTGAAATCAATCAGCTATAATAAAACTTCTATGATAGAACACAGACCACTATTTAGAAACCTCGTGGCCTAGAAACTGAAGGAGTTCAATACTTACTTTTGTTCAGCATTTTATCCTCAGTGGTGATCAATCTGCCAGCAGGCACAAAGAAGCACTAAACAATTATTTCTTTTTTCTGTTTTTGTCAAATTAAATCACTATAATTATAGTCAGTGCATTTCAATGACATGTTCTACCCATCACCATGTGTAGGAAATAGAATGGCCCAGGACCTTTCTTTAGCACATCATAGACTTCAACATAAATTGGCCTGTGTGAGATATACAGGAGACAGAATAAACAGAAATCACACAGTTCTCTTGACAAAGGTGAAGGCAGGAAGATGACGAGAGAAACCCTTCCTTACTTAGCACACCTCATCCCTGTATCCAACTTCAGTGTATGTCAGCTGCTACTTTTAATCCTGTGGTAGTTCAGTATTTGACAAAGTAAGGCCACCAATACTTTAAAATCAGGAAATCAGTTGTAGCATCTTGTCCAAGCCTGAGGGTGCTTGTTTTTAACTTTTTACAATGGAATGGAATAGGCTTTTGCATATGTTAGGCTAACATGTTAGGCAAACATCCACCACTGAGCTGTGCCCCCAGCTCAGCACAGGATTGTTATGATGCAGGAGCAGTCAATGTGCACGGTTCCGGCCTCTTCTTCCCCAGTGCAACATGCATTATGTTTCCACCCTTGTGGTACAAAAATCAGAGAAATAATTTTAAAAAGAAACAGCTTAGTAAGGCTTTGTTTTCTACAGGTTTATGCCAAAAACATTTTACTTGATTCCTTTTAGGGTTGTGCTGAGTCAGTGCATCATGGTAGAAGTGTGTGTCAGTGGGAAGTTGGTAACCCCAGGAAAGGGGTGCAAGGAAGAAAATAGAGCCTTTAAGAATATGGTCTTTGCTGAGCCCAAGCACTGAGCAGATCCTGGGCTGCAGCTCTGCCCCCAATATCACAGAACCCAGAGGAAGTGGTCCTTGCAGGAGCACTAACCTGGGCAGTATCATAGGTAAGGAGAAAGCAACACCAGCCGAAAACAGGGAGTAGCTGGGACCCACTAGGACCCAGGAAGTCACTCCTGGCCCAGAGCCTTGGTTCCTTCAGGTCTGGACCTGAGCACTGAGCAGATATTGGGCCTTAGCTCAAACCCCAGCAGCAACACCCACCCCAAACAGTTCTGACACAACCAAGATAATAGGAAAGACAGGCTCCAGTCAGAGACAGTGCAGGTAGCACTAAGAAGATCCAGATAGTGAAAAGCAAGCACAAGAACATATGCATCAGAAACTCAGGATACTCGGCATCATCAGAACCTAGTTCTCCCACATCAGAAAGTCCCAAATTCCCCATATGCCCAGGACAGCAAGAGTCAGATTTAAAATCACTTCTAATGATGATGATAGAGGACTTTAAGAAGGACATAAATAATACTCTCAAAGAATTTGAGAACACAGGGAAACACGTGTTTACCAAAACACCAAATGCATAAAACAAAGAATTTTAAAAAGCAATAAGAGAAAAAAGCCCTTAAAGAGGAAACACAAAAATCCCTTAAGGAATTACAAGAAATTACAACCAAACAGGTGAAGGAATTGAACAAAACCATCCAGGACATAAAAATAAAAGTAGAAACAATAAAGAAATCACAAAGGGAGACTACCCTGGAGATAGAAAACCTAGGAAAGAAATCAGGAGTCACAGACACAAGCATCACCAACAGAAAACATGAGATAAAAGAGAGAATCTCAGGTGCAGAAGATACCATAGAAAATATTGACACAGCTGTCAAAGAAAACACAAAATGTAAAAAGTTCTTAACACAAAACATCCAGAAAATCCAGGACACAATGAGAAGACCAGACCTAAGGATTATAGGTATAGAAGAGAGTGAAGATTCCCAACTTAAAGGGCCAATAAATATTTTCAATAAAATTACAGAAGAAAACTTCCCTAACCTAAAAAAAGAGATGCCCACAAACATACAGGAAGCCTACAAAATGCCAAAAAGACCAGACCAGAAAAGAAATACCTCCTGTCACGTAATAATCAAAACGCCAAATGCACCAAACAAAGAAAGAATTTTAAAAGCAATAAGGGAAAAAAGCCAAGTAACATATAAAGGCAGACCTATCAGAATTACACCGGACTTCTCACCAGATACTATAAAAGTTAGAAGATGCTGGCCAGATGTCATACAGACCCTAAGAGAACACAAATGCCAGCCCAGGCTACAATACCCAGCAAAACTCTCAATTACCATAGATATAGAAACCAAGATATTCTGTGATAAAACCAAATTTACACAATATCTTTCCACAAACCCAGCACTACAAAGGATAATAGCAGGAAAGATCCAATACAAGGAGGGCAATTATACCCTAGAAAGAGCAAGAAATTAATCCTCTTCCAACAACCCCCCCAAAAAGGTAGCCACATAAACAATGCCACCACTAATAACAAAAATAACAAGAAGCAACAATCTCCTCTTTTTAATATCTCTTAACATCAATGGACTCAATTCCTCAATAAAAAAAAAACATAGGCTAATGGACTGGATATATAAAAAGGACCCAGCATTTTGCTGTATACAGGAAACCCACCTCAGTGACAAAGACAGACACTACCTCAGAGTAAAAGGATGGAAAACAATTTTCCAAGCAAATGGTCCCAAGAAACAAGCTGGAGTAGTCATTCTAATATCTAATAAAAATGACTTTCAACTTAAAGCTAAAAGGATAAGGAAGGACTTTTCATCCTCATCAAAGGAAAAGTCAACCAACATGAACTCTCAATTCTGAAAATCTATGCACCAAATGCAAGAGCACCCACGTTCATAAAAGAAACCTTACTAAAGCTCAAAGCAGACATTGCACCTCACACAATAAGAAGGAGGTTTCAACACCCCACTCTCAGCAATGGACGGATCATGGAAACAGAAACTAAACAGAGATACAGTGAAACTAACAGAAGTTATGAACCAAATGGATTTAACTGATATCTATAGAACATTTCACTCTAAAACAAAAGGATATACCTTTTCCTCAGCACTTCATAGTACCTTCTCCAAAATAGATCATATAATTGGTCACAAAACAGGCCTCAACAGATACAAAATAATTGAAATGATCTCATGCATCCTATCAGATCACCATGGTCTTCAATAACTACAAAGAAAATGGAAAGCTCACATTCACATGGAAACTGAGCAATGCTCTACTCAATGATGACTTGGTCAAGGAAGAAAGAAATAAAGAAAGAAATTAAAGACTTTTTAGAATTTAATGAAAATGAATACACATACCAAAACCTATGGGACATAATGAAAGCAGTGTTAAGGGAAAAACTCATAGCTCTAAGTGCTTACAAAAAGAAACTGGAGATGGCATACACTAGAAGCTTGAGCACACACCTGAAAGCTCTAGAACAAAAAGAAGCAAATACACCCAAGAGGAGTAGATGGCAGGAAATAATCAAACTCAGGGCTGAAATCAACCAAGTAGAAACAAAATGAATTATACAAAGAATCAATAAAACCAGGAGCTGTTTTTTTTTTTTTTTTTTTTTTTTTTTTGAGAAAATCAACAAGATAGATAAACCCTTAGCCAGACTAATCAGAGGGCACAGAGACAGAATCCAAATTAATAAAATCAGAACTGAAAAGGGAGACGTAACAACATGAACTGAGGGAATTAAAAAAAATCATCAGATCCTACTACAAAAGCCTATACTCAACAAAATTGGAAAATCTGGATGAAATGGATAATTTTCTAGACAAATACCAGTTACCAATGTTAAATCAGGAGCAGATGAACCATCTAAACAGTCCCATAACCCCTAAAAAAAAAAGAAGCAGTCATTAAAAGTCTCCTCACCAAAAAAAAAGTCTGGGACCAGTTGGTTTCACTGCAGAGTTCTATCAGACCTTCAAAGAAGACTTAATAACAATTCTCTATAAACTGTTCTACAAAATAAAAGCAGAAGGAACACCATCCAATTCATTCTATGAAGCTACAATTATGGTCATTCCTAAACCTCACAAAGACCCAACAAAGAAAGAGAACTTCAGACCAATATCCCTTATGAATATTCATGCAAAAATACTCAATAAAATTCTCACAAACTGAATCCAAGAACATATCAAAACAATTATCCATCATGATCAAGTAGGCTTTATCCCAGGAATTCAGGGTTGGTTCAATATTTGGAAATCCATCAATGTAATCCACTATATAAACAAACTGAAAGAAATAAAACACATGATCATCTCACTAGATGCTCAGAAAGCATTTGACAAAATTCAACATCCCTTCATGTTAAAGGTTTTGGAAAGATCAGGAATTCAAGGCTCATACCTAAGCATAGTAACAGCAATATACAGCAAACCAGTAGCCCACATCAAACTAAATGGAGAGAAACCTGAAGCAATCCTACTAAAATCAGGGACCATATAAGGCTGTCCACTCTCTCTCTACCTATTCAATATAGTACTGGTAGTTTTAGCCAGAGCAATTAGGCAACAAATGGAGATCAAAGGGATACAAATAAGAAAGGAAGAAGTCAAAATATCACTATTTGCAGATGATATAATAGTATACTTAAGTGACCCTAAAACTTCCACAAGAGAACCCCTAAACCTGATAACCAACTTTAGCAAAAAGGCTGGATATAAAATTAACTCAAACAAATCAGTAGCTTTCCTCTACTCAAAGGATAAACAGGCTGAGAAAGAAATTATGGAAATGACACCCTTCACAATAGTCACAAATAATATAAAATACCTTGGTGTGAATCTAACTAAAAGTAAAAGACCTGTATGACACGAGCTTCGAGCCCCCGAAGAAAGAAATCGAAGCAGATCTCATAAGATGGAAAGATTTCCCATGCTCATGGATTGGCAAGATTAATATAGTAAAAATGGCTTTCTTGCCGAAAGCAATCTACATATTTAATGCAATCCCCATCAAAAAGAATTGAGTGAGAACTCAATTCTTCACAGAGATAGAGCAATTCTAAAAATCATTTGGAATAACAAAAAACCCAGGATAGTGTAAACTACTCTCAACAATAAAAGAACTTCTGGGGGAATCACCATCCCTGACTTCAAGCTGTAGTACAAACCAATAGTGATGAAAACTGCATGGTATTGGAACAGAGCCAGGTAGGAGGATCAATGGAATAGAATTGAAGATCCAGAAATGAACCCCCATACCTATGATCACTTGATCTTTGACAAGGGAGCTAAAACCATCTAGTGGAAAAAAAGACAGCATTTTCAACAAATGGTGCTGGCTCAACTGGAGGTCAGCATGTAGAAGAATGCAAATTGATCCATACTTATCTCATTCTACAAAGCTCAAGTCCACATGGATAAAGGACCTTCACATAAAACCAGCTACACTGAAACTAATAGAAGAGAAGGTAGGGAAGAACCTTGAATACTTGGGCACAGGGAAAAAGATCCTTAACAGAACACCAATGGGTTATGCTCTAAGATCAAGAATTGACAAATGGGACCTCATAAAAGTGCAAAGCTTCTGTAAAGCAAAGGACACTGCCTATAGGATAAAGTGGTAGCCAACAGATTGGGAAAAGATCTTTACCAATCCTATATATGATAGAGGGCTAATATCCAAGGTATACAAAAAAACTGAAGAAATTAGAGTCTAGACAATCAACCCTACTAAAGAATGGGGTACTGTCAGGAGTCATAATGGGACAAGCTAATAATTAGCAGATAATCATCCTGAAATGGCTTGCCTTGGATTATTATATAATCTGTGACAAGTGAGGCCTTATTCAGCAAGGCTGTAAGGGACTTATGTTAGGAAAGATTCCTACTATTAATATTTTTTCCTATTATTATTATTAAACAAATATAACAATCAGTAAGCAATAGCACACCCCTTTTCTATACACACACACACACACACACACACACACACACACACACATATATATATTTGATTGCCAAATTCATTATAATGAGTAACATCCATTTGCCAGATACTGTTTGGTATCAGTCCCTTTGGATTTATGCCCAAATAAGGAACTGGTAAAAGTGTAATACATTCTACCGCGCCCCCCTGGCGCTTTTGCGTCCGCGGAGAAATCACGAGACGCAGAGAACAGGTAGTTACTGTAAACGAGGCTTTTAATCTTTATCACCCACGTGGAGAAATGTGGAGAGACGCGGAAGGAAGGAAGGGAGAGAGAGAGAGAGAGAGAGAGAGAGAGAGCGCCAGAGTCAGAGAGCGAGAGACAGTGAGTCAGAGTCAGAGAGAGCGAGTGCTAGAGTCAGAGAGAGAGAGCTGAGGAACGGGTCCCCCGCTTAAGTGCAGTCTAGAGTGACGTATTCACTTTTTGATTGGCTGTTCGTTCACCACCCAATATGCCTCGGGATTGGCAGTGACTAATGGCCCGCCTATCAGCCTAGCAACTGCGCAGATAATTGTATAGCCACTGCTAACAGCAGCTTCCTACATCTCCCCCTGTTTAAATTATTAATATGAAACAGCCTTTTGCCTATTAAATGTAGTACCAAATAAGATTCGAACTCAAACCCGATCAAGCAAACTCCATCTTGGGGGGGAGTAAGCGATCAAGAGCTTATAGCCCGAAGATTTTTCCTTACCCTTCCAGGTGCCATGGAAACCAGTCCTCTGGGTGCATGGGCTAAGGAAATATAAAGAGGCATTGACACCCATCCCTGTGCAATGGAGCATATATATAGCTCCCAGGGGTGCGAGGGCTGTCAACCTATTATTAGGTATCACAAATATTTAGGCAAGAGCTGACTGGACAAGACCTCTCATCTACCCAGTGCAAATGAGCTGAGCTCTTGGGGTGCATAGACTGAGAGTGTCTCTGTCATAGGCTATTTTTTAGCCTAGATCGTCAAATTTGAGGGAGGGATGCTTGCTTGCGAGTGCTTAGGCTATAAGCTACCTTGTCACTTATATTGCTGGGCTTTGAGCTTACAAACCAACCATTTATGAATACTAATTCACATCATAGAGCTGTATATCAAGCAGGCCTATTCCCGCTCTTTAGAAAGAAAGAAAGAAAGAAAAGGCAGAAGAAATTTATTTTTAAGAAGTAAAATCTCCACGGGAAACAGGCTCCATCCACACTCCATCAAGGCTGGAAATCCGGATTTGCAATGGCTGCTGTATCTGGTCCAATTTCCCATTTCACTTTCCTTTTAAATAAGCAGAAAGATCATGGCTTTAAGTAAATGCATCGTTCACAAATCTTAGAGGTGTAACACCTGGATGTGGGGCTGTTGACACAGCTTATTTGAGCCACATCTGTGAGCCCCTTCACATGGGCTAGAGCCAATCAACTCTCTGATTGACCAAAGTATATTTTAAGTCTCTATAATGATGTATTGAGATGGGCACAAAGGTAGGCACATGCACAACCAAGGCTAGGTCTAGTGATCCATTCTAGCCTTGTGTTAAAAAGTATGTAACATTCTTATAATCCAAGATATCAGAATTATTCTGAAGGTTGGATAACATAAGGGAAAATGAAGGGTCTACACACACCAACACCGGTTGTGTAGATGTATTTTCAAACACCTTATTAAATTTAATGTTATTTAAATGGCTAGAGATATTAAATCTTGTAGCCGAAACATTTTGTACTTTATGAAACATATTTAACAAGACAAAGGTAGATATACCCCTTTTTAACATTTAAAACAGTGACTACAACACATAAATTGTGTTGAAGCAAGATAAACTCAAGAAAATATATATATGATTTAATTTAGGACTTACATCCCTTTGAAAACATTAAACAGAGGTTTTAAATCCTCTTATGGTAAGCTTAAAATGAGGTTTTAGTCAAATAATATCTCTTAACAACCTTTAAAAATTACTAAGAGTAAATCAAGATTAAAGTAAACTAATTTTCTTTGCATGTACACTCATAGGCCAGAAGATGGCGTTAGATCCTCACCACAAATGGTTGTGAGACACCACGTGGCCGCTGGGAGTTTAGCCTTTATATTTTAAATTAAGTCCAGCCTTAATGGCTGAGTTATTTCTAAAGTCAAATTGACTCAAACATTGAAAGACACTGTCTTTGAATATCTTTTTGAAGTAACAAGTATTTTAAAAAATTTTAAAAGCTCGCTATATTGAAGCGATAGTTTGTAGAAAAAATTTTCTTTAGAGAAATCCACTGGTAAAATATAATATACACCAAAGGATTTAACCTCTTATCCTTTTTGTATTAAGGCAACAAAATTTGTACATATATGTAAAATATAAAACATTACCCATTTTCTGAAGCAATTATTTTTTAACAAATATTGTTTCATGGGCTCTTAAACATTATGAATAAATTTATTACCTATAAACCTTTTACCTTTACCAAAAATGTAAAGGAATGGTATAAAAATATTTTTTTTATGTAAACATTTATTGAAATGGTAGCTGGATAAGACAAGTTAGGTTGTATAAAACTTAAATTTGAACTTTATTTTGGATTAATTTAATAACCAATCTTTTTTGTCTCATGAGAATTTCGGATAAAAGCCAATTTTATTCTCTAATAATTGTTACACATTTTAAAGGAATCTGAGGCATCTTATTTTTAACAGCTTTGAATATAGGTTATCTTGTTAGGATCTGGTCTTTAGACTCAGAACGAAAACTGCCTCTGGCCGTAGCCTGCGTGTCTTAATTCAAATGTAAATGTACTTAACCTCCCTCTGCCTGCCTGCCTGCCAGTTTAGGCGCAGTTCTGAACTGAGAGATTTTGCTTTTATTTAAAACCTTAAATTTGAACTAAAAACCTCTGGAATAATTTAAGATTTTATTAAATCCCACATCGATATACTCAGCCACAATGGCAGGAGAGTCAGCCGAGATCTTGTAATCTAGCTTCCTTCTTTGTGGTCTTCCGAAGATTTCCGCTTCTGCAGCTGCGTCTGCACCACGGGGGGCCGATGGCTCCAGGCCGCGCTCCGCCATCGCGAACGCGCCCGCACTGCCATGTGCCACAGGCCGAATTAGATTGTTTTCGCCTGTGAAAGAAACACAAAAAAGACCCTCTCCCGGGCCGCAAAATGCGCCCAGACAATTTTTCAGGCTTCCCTTCCCACGAGAAGCAGCTACATGTTTCGCTGCTGCAGCCGCGCCTGTGCGCGATTCCGCAGCGGCCGCGGCTGTGCGCGGTTTTAAAATCCTTTGTTTCACTATTAAAGGCGTGCTTCGCCACCGCCCGGCTTCCTCTGTCCGCCGGATTCTCTTTTGTACTTTTGAGCACCCTATTTCTCCAGGCTCCTTGGCCTGATGCCGCCGCCGGCTTAAACTAACACACTCTGGTTCTGATAGCTTGGAACGGACCTCTCGTGAAACCTTTTGACTTGCCCTAATAGCTGAAAGCAACGCAAACAGGAAGCTAGCTATTGCGGTGGCAATGGGAGAATATCCACCCGCGACGAGGGTTTCTATCCCAAGCATACCTTCCGGAGGTGACCCCGACATCCACAGTTTGTTAACCGTTCTCGAAGCTCAGGGTTCCTTCCGCTAACGCGTAGGGATCTGCCGCCGGGGAAAACCGCGCGTGGGTTTCGCTCGCGTGGAGAATCTGCGCGCGCTTGGATTCTCGCGCCTGGAACTTAACCCGGGATTTTCGGCACCAGATCTAACGCGCCCCCCTGGCGCTTTTGCGTCCGCGGAGAAATCACGAGATGCAGAGAACAGGTAGTTACTGTAAACGAGGCTTTTTAATCTTTATCACCCACGTGGAGAAACGTGGAGAGACGCGGAAGGAAGGAAGGGAGAGAGAGAGAGAGAGAGAGAGAGAGAGAGAGCGCCAGAGTCAGAGAGCGAGAGACAGTGAGTCAGAGTCAGAGAGAGCGAGTGCTAGAGTCAGAGAGAGAGAGCTGAGGAACGGGTCCCCCGCTTAAGTGCAGTCTAGAGTGACGTATTCACTTTTTGATTGGCTGTTCGTTCACCACCCAATATGCCTCGGGATTGGCAGTGACTAATGGCCCGCCTATCAGCCTAGCAACTGCGCAGATAATTGTATAGCCACTGCTAACAGCAGCTTCCTACAATACATGATTGACATTGTTTAACAATTTGTCTAGCTTGTTCTCTGGTAATTTTAAACATCATTTTTAAAGTTTCAGAATTAAGGTGATGTAACTCATGAGCCTTTATGGCCCCATCTAAGTTAGATTGCAAATCTGATAAAGCCACTTCAGTGGGTAAGGCCTGAGGTCCCATTTCTGGGGTTAATACTATGTGAGTGGCAGAACTGAGGTCTAGTCCTGCGCTTACCGGTGTTGCTCCACTAAGTTCAGACAGGGATTGTTGTTTGTTGGTATAAAACTGACTGCTCCATAAGCCTGTTTTGGCTTGTGTAGGTTCCGGGACTGGAGCTGGCCCTGTTCCTGTTTCCCTGATTATGGGAAAGGGTGTTTCCTTGTGCATCTCTTTTGGACCTACATTCACTAGCCCAATGCCTTCCATGTTTGCAAAGTGGGCAGAGCCCAGGCTGTTTTCTGGGCTATGTCTGGGTTAACTCATTTTCTGCCTCACAATCTCTTGCAAAGTGTCTAGGCTTGCCACATTTAAAACAAGCCTTTTGGTTTCTACTAGCCAAAAAATCTCTTACTGATTGTCCTTGCATGGCAGCTGCCAAAGCTAAGCCCTGTTGGTAGGAGGGACCTATATCAAAACAGAGTCTGATATACCCTGTAAGGTCTGTCTTTTTTCTGTAGGGTCTAATGGCCGCTTGGCAGGCAGGATTGGCATTTTCATATGCAAGTTGTTTCACATAATCTACTCCTGTCTCTGCATTACCAAAAATCCTCCCTGCTGTTGTCATTAATTGACGAACAAAATAAAAAAAAAAATTGTTCATCAGGTCCTTGTCTGACTGCTGTTAAGGATGCACCAAGGTCCCCTTTTGCTGGGAGTTTATGCCAAGCCTTCATTGCTGTATTTTGAATTTGAGTGAATAAGCCTGGGTCATATTACATCTGGTTATCACTATAAGCAAATTGCCCTTCTCCTACTAAAGCATCAAAGGACCAACCATTGCCTGTCTGAATGTTTCTCCTAGCTGTTTCTTTATTATTCTCATGATATTCTGATTTCCAAATAAGATAGTCACCACCACTAAGAACTGATCTCACTAACGTATTCCAATCACCAGGAGTCAGCCACTCTAAAATTGTCTAGTCAGACTCTAAAATTGCAAGAGTAAAGTGAGCAGTAGCACTGTATTGTGATACTGCATTTTTTAATTTTTTAATAATTTGAAAATTAAACCCCATGTGACATCTCCAAGCAACCTCTTGATTGTCTCTGGTCTCTGATACAGGGAAAGCCTCAGCATTTCCCTTCTCTGGATGATCTGTGGCTAATCTTAGGGACTGCCTTTGGACTCCTGGTTGAGGAATGCAAGGAGCTGGGGGATTTTCGCAGTTTACCTCTTGAGACATCTTCCCTGTAGCTGATTAATTAAGTCCTGATACTCTTTTTCTAACTCTATTTGTTGTTTAAGAACGGATATTTTTTCCTGTAACTCCCTTATGGGATCTATAACCACCATCTCCATTGCGGGAACATTTAGCGGTGGAGGTGCATAGTGAGGGGCTCTTCCAGAAGAGGGCCTTTCAGGGTTGTAATGTTAGGCTGCCTCTTCCTCTAAGTCAGCACAATCTGGCTCTGACAAATCGTCATCAACCTTTGGTTGTATTTTAGATTCTAATTTCAGATAAATACGTTTCTTTTTACTTTGAACATGAAAGACAGCATTCAATCAATGAAACAAAAGCAGACAATTAACACACATAAGCAACAAACAACAAAATAAAAACAGAGAGTTGAGTTCAGGCTTACTTATTTTTTACCCCATTTTCATTAACATGACTTACCTTTCTCGATGCAGCAGATTCCTGCAGTGATCACCTTTGTTTCACTTCTGAATTTTTAGCAGATTCTTCTTCCACTAACATCCCTCACTGGGTCTCTCATTCTAGCTGCCCCACATTGGGCGCCAAAAATGTTGCGGCCCAAGCTGCCCCGTGTTTGGGGGCCAAAATGTCAGGGACCACTCTGTCAATGTTTGAACCCGCACTGCCAAAAGCCTTGGGGGCTAAATTGTCAGAGCCCACAGTGCCACAAGTTGTTTCAGTCTGCAGGGTTCAGCAAGAGAGAGAGAGAGTGAGGATGGACTCGAAGAATGGAGACCAGAGTGTGATTCAATCCCGTTTATTCTTAGGTCTCTCTTCCTAGTCCAAGTCCCAAGTCTTGAGTTCCTAGTCCCTAGTTTCTAGTCCCTAGTGCCTCCAAGTTCCAAGTTACTTCTTCCAAGTGCTAAGTGCCTAATACCTAATAATAATTTCTTCTGAGTTCTCTAGTCCAAGTGTCTTCTTCCTCAATGCCTAATTCCTACTCCAAGTTGTACTGAACTCTTCTGTCTGTCTCTCGCCCTTTATATGTCTCATTTCTAAGCCACGCCTTTAAGTCATGCCTTTAGGCCTTGTCTCTAAATCGGATCTCTAAGTCACGCCCTTAAGTCTCAGCTCTAAATCACAGCTTTAAGTCTCACACACCCAAGGGAAGATCCTGGGTATCTAAAACAAGATGTTATCAGAGTGTGCTCAGCTGTTGCAGGCTATTGTAATCAAATCTGTTGTCAGGGTATACGGCTCAAGATGGCTGCAAGAATGATAGCTGCCTTCTGTTGGCTCCCCACACCCTTTGGAACAGATCTCTGCAGACCCACAAAGATGTACTGTCTTGTGGTGATGCTATATAGATAAATAGATGACTTCTTAAGTCTTAATGATGACCCTATAAGAATTCCTAAAATTATATCAATGGTTATTAAGCTCTTTTATAGTGAGACTGTTATTAGTTCCCTTTCTGATAGTCAAAGCTGCAATGAGAACTCTGCCAGTCTCCCAAGTGTCATCAGTTCATCAGTTAATTGCTCTTAGATAGTAACCAAACTTTCTCCTACTCAGAGAACATTCCAAGAGGTTGTAAAACAATTAACCAAAGGTCACTAATAGGGAACTAATGGTTTATTATAGGTGCTAGGACAAAAGATAAAGATACCTGGGTTTATCTATACAAAACGTCACTAATTTCCTAGTTATAGTTTTAAAACTTCAGTAAACTTGTGGCACTAGACACGTGATGGATGTTTAGCCAGATAATTACTCTTAATGGACATGCATTAAAATATGATTAATTAATGGATATGATTAAGATTAATGGATATTCTCTGTTGTAAACTTCTATTTCAATTTATGATTTGATTTTTGATGTGAACTTGTGATGAACTTTGTAACATGTGACCATGTATTCTGAAAGGTGTATAAGTACTGAAGACAAAGACAAAGAGGGTAGTTGTTTGTCCCTTCCTTTCCTTTCTTCTGTCTAGAATTTTTTTCCCTTAAAAATTTTCCCTTACTAGAAGTTTTTCCTTTTCCCCACTTAGGACCTTTCCACTGTTTCCCTTAGATAGCTTTCATAGGAAACTTTTTACACTTAGTAATACACTTTATAATAACTTCTTTAAGTGTTTTTTCTTCCTGCAACTCCAGACTAGCATAAGTTAGGGCCAAGCAGTTCCTGCTGAGATAGGACAAAGGCCACATTGCCTAATCTTCTGCTGTTAGGCTACAGGTATTAATCACCTAAGCCTACAGTCTTTACACTTAGAAAAAGTTTTTAGGACTTTATAGAAGTTATCATCAGCATTTCAGTACAGGTCAGAGAGCCCAGAAAGCCCTGAGAGCCTCAGCCTTTAAAGCCACTCCCAGAGTCCTACTCTGTGCTCCTGCCACTACTCTCTCTGGGCCTGGAGGCTCCCGGCAGAATACAGAGCTGAACAAAAAATTCTCAACTGAGAAAACGCAAATGGTTGGGAAGCACCTAAAGAAGTGTTCAGCATCCTTAGTCATCAAGGAAATGCAAATCAAAACAACCCTGAGATTCTACCTCACACCACTCAGAATGGCTACGATCAAAAACACAGGTGACAGCAGATTTTGGCAAGGATGTGAAGAAGAACACTCTTCCATTGTTGGTGGGACTACAAGCTAGTACAACCAGTATGGAATGCAGTCTGGCAGTACCTCAGTAAATTCAACATAGTGTTACCTGA
This sequence comes from Arvicanthis niloticus, assembly GCF_011762505.2. Lineage (NCBI taxonomy): Eukaryota > Metazoa > Chordata > Mammalia > Rodentia > Muridae > Arvicanthis > Arvicanthis niloticus. The sequence continues at coordinate 4,841,539 of NC_047666.1, forward strand.
GGACCCAGCTATACTCTTCTGGGTATATACCCAAAAGATGTTTCAATATACAATAAGGACACATGCTCCACTATATTCATAGCAGCCTTATTTATAATAGTCAGAATCTGGAAAGAACCCAGATGTCCTTCAATAGAGGAATGGATACAGAAAATGTGGTCCATTTACACATTGCAGTACTATTCAGCTATTAAAAACATTGAGTTCATGAAGTTCTTAGGCAAATGAATGAAACTGGAAAATATCATCCTGAGTGAGGTAACCCAATCACAAAAGAACACATATGGTATGTACTCACTGATAAGTGGATATTAGCCCATAATAAAGCTCATAATACCTAAGAAACAACATATAGACCACAAGAAAATCAAGAAGAAGAAGGAAGACCAAAGTATGGGTGTTTTGGTCCTTCTTAGAAGAAGTATCAAATACTTAACCAGAGCTCCCATGGTCTAAACCTCCAGCATGAGAACCCAAAGGGAGGGACTCATGACTCTACCTGTATAGGTGGCTTTGACAGGCATCAGTGGAAGTAGAAGGCCCTAGTTCATGAAAGGTTGGATTCCCTAGTGTTGGAGAATTCAAGAGCAGGGATGCAGGAATGGGAGGATGGTGGGAGCACACCCTCATAGAAATAGGAGGAATCAGATAAGGGAATAAGGGGTTTTGGGTGGGAATGGGAGAGGAGATAACATTGAAAGGTAAATAAATAAAATATACAATAAAAAACAGATAATGGGTCTGGCAATTGTAGTTAAGCATTCAAGACTTTTTGTCAACAATTTATTACAGGGATTTTGTATAACCCTCAAGGACAAGGTATTATGGAAGAGGCCTATAGAACTTTAAGAATATTGGTGAGACATACTGTTGCTGAGACAAAGAATGATGTTGATCTGTGAGTTTGCTGAGTGCCCTGAGAAGGGTGACTGGGGAGCTTTATTGGACATATGTTCCTGACCCACCTTTGCTTGGCTATATCCCAGATGGGACAAGCTGCCTTGACTCAAGTTCTTAGACCTTGTGGGATAGAGAATCAAAAAGAGAAATTATGTCTCCTGTATTCTTCTTAAAGGTAACCAGCTATTAGGACTCAATCATGTACTGGTCTAGAAATCAATCCAATATGGGAAATAACAGTCTACTTTTGGATAACTGGATCTGGACTTTGTCTGAGACATATTTGGAAGCTAGCTGTAGCTTGATATGATGTTAGGATAGCAAGAGATAATTTTGGGACAGGATCTGGATCTCAAACATGTTTAATGGATGTTTTAAGGCTCTTTAAATTTTCAAGCTAAAATTGGTTTTGTCTCTTCTACAGTATTTATTGTAAGTTGCATTGACTGTATAATTTCCAATTATGTTACTGTGTTGAAACCTGGCATGTCTGTTACAGGGGTCTATCAACCAGCTTTTGTCTCACTGCCTTGAGTTCTCTGAAAAAAGCTTGAAAGTGCTGCAAGAAGTGAATTAGGCTTTGAGCAGAAACAAGAGGGTAGCAGGCTTGATTATTGCTGGTATAAAAGCTTTAATTACATTAATTGCTAGCACCACTGCTTCTGCAATAGCAGTGACACAAGGAGTTAAGACAACTATTTTTGTTAATAATCTAGCAAAAAATGTTACTAATGTATTGAGTATACAAAAGGATTTATATAAGTATCTGGAACAATGAATGATGCTCTATAACCCATTCAAATTATCTGAAGGAGGTTCAGGATTCAAGAGTTAGGAGCCATCCCGAGTGTCATGACAAATATTATTGGAGTAGTGTTACTTTTGAAATTCATAATGATTGTCATTATAATTTTAAAAAGTATAAAGACACCAGTAGGATATTTGGCATAATCCCAACATTTCTCTGGGTGTGTTAACTTTGCATAGTGAGATTATGAATTTAAAGAATGCTGCTCTGTTGAGCTTTGATGTTGCAGATAATGCTGATAAAATTATCCATGGCCTGAGCTCAGTATTTCCATTTTTGTCAAACCTCAGGAATGGCATATAGAGCTAGATCAGGCTAGCCTGTCTTGTCCTGGGAATTCTTTTATTCCTGCCCATTGTGTTAAAGCTTATCTTTAATAACATCAACATGTTGGCAACCAAAGTACATGGCTTAAACCTGAAAATGGACCCCACAGACAGAGTTATTAAATTAGCAGACTGGCAAGCCAAAGACGGTTAATATTCTGCACAGAGCCTCATCAACCTAAGACATAAGTGCATTGCCTTTGATAATGCATATTCCATGATGGGTAAGGAAGGCATTTTTTTTTTTCAGAACAACCTAAGAGAGGCTCAGTCTTGTTAACAAAATAAAAAGGAGGGAGAGGTGGAGAGCCTTCGGGGCTGCTTGGCAGAAGCTGACATGGGCTAAGGACAAGGAAATGAGCTGCTTGGCAGGAATATGACATTGGCCAAGGACAAGGAAGTAGGCTTCAAGCAGTAATCTGACATTAGGCTAGAATAAAAAAGTAATTTCAGGCAGGAATCTAAATCTTAGGCCAGAACAAAGAAATAATTTCAGGCAGGAATCTAAATATTAGGTTAGAACAAAGAAGTAATTTCAGACAGGAATCTAAATTTTAGGCTAGAACAAGGAAGTAGGCTTTAGACATGAAAATGACCTTGGGCTAGGATAGGGAATTAGGCTTAGATACTTAGGTCATACTGATAAGCCTTTAGAAACAGTGATCACGGGAGTGTTCATGTAACTGGGTTTAATGCCTTGCTTTTTTTCCCTGACTATTTGTGTTTATTGTATTGCTTGTTCCTGGACTATTTGCATATATTGTATTGCTAGACCCTCAACCTAGAACTGGCCTTAATGCATGCATGTAATCAAAATGGTATAAAAGCATAAAGGAAGATGGGGTATAGGATATGGGGTTCTACGGAGGGGAAATGGGGAAAGGATATGACAGCTGTATTTTAAATAAAATAAAATATCCAAAAAAAGAAAAAATATATATTCTTAATTAACCTACTTCTTCCAGCTAAGGTGTGCTTCCTACAGTTTCTGCTACCTCCCACTAGTCTGTTTACCCCTAACTACATTCATCCTTTAATGACCAGAGCCCATTTATAGTCATCTCCCAGATTCCCCAGTTTTGAATACTGTTCCCCTGTGTGTGCCCCAAACCTTTAAGCCCATGAGCTTTAGAGGCAGATTTAAGATCTAATCCACTGTATAGCTCTTTTGTGAATGCAGTCTTGGTGCGGAATCCAAGTATTCTGGTAGTTATAGGGTATTAAAAAATAAAGAGGGACTAGCCTGATGGATTCATGGGTAAAAATGTTTGCTCTTCAAGCTATGACCTAGGTCCATATCTAGAACCTATGTAACAAAGCTGGATGAAGTATCTTGAACCTGTAATCTCAGCACTCTTAAAGTGATATGGGAGGAAGAGGGAAAAGAATTGCCTAGAATTTCTCAGGCAAAAATTTCTCTTGCCAAAAATAAGAGAGACCCTGCTTCAAAGCAGTGGAAAAATAATCTATTATTGAAAGTATTTTTCAACTGCCATAAAACTGTGGCATGCACATGACACCTACTGCACATGACACACACACACACACACACACACACACACACACACACACACACACACACGCGCGCGCGCGCACGCACGCACGCACGCACGCACGCGCGCGCACGCACGCACGCACGCACGCGCGCGCACGCACGCACGCACACACGCACGCACGCACACGCACACACATGACAATAACGAACAAAATAAAAAACAACAAAACCTTGTAAAACATCATTTAGAATGGGACAAAGAACCAAAATAGTGATCCAGTAATCTTTTTTGAGTCTTCAGGAGCAAGTGTGGAGATGGGAATTGGCATGGGAGAAATAGAGAGGAGGGGAACAAATGGACAACTCCCACTAGAATCTTCTTTGAAGCTTTCTATACAGGGCTTTTCAGGGGTTCTTCTGGCATTTAAAGTGGCTTATAAAAATAGATTTAATCCATGGAATTCTCTAATAGTGGTGAATTTAATTTGTACATCAGAGAGCAAATTCAGTAAGTATGTATCGAGCACATGAGTTTAGAGCTTTGCAATTCAGGGTTCTCTAAAGGAACAGAACTGATAGAATAAACTAAGGTATCTATCTATCTATCTATCTATCTATCTATCTATCTTTATATATCACTGACTTCAATTACTTATACAAATTCTATAAGAGTACTTTAAAATGTACTCAGTGTATTAGTCTGTCATCAACAATTTAGTATCAACTCTGAAATACATTCTAAATAATACTATAAGAGGGTGGCAAAATCAAGGTCAACTAGTTCTTTAGTCCAATGAACTTACTTATTGTTAAGAATATCAATTAGAAATGAATAATCCACAAACATTAGCTGTCATAGTTATATTTCAGTTGCTGTGAATAAAAATACCCTGACAAAAGCAACTTGTGGGAGAAAGAATTTATTTTGGCTAAAGTTCTGATCTGGGGGTTGAGGTAGGGAAATTCATTCCATCATGACATCAAAGGGATAGCAGCAGGAGTAAGAATCTCACTGATCACATTGCCCCTGTGCCCAAGAAGGTCAAGAAGCAGAGAGTGAAGAGAAAGTCCTGCATGTGTGTGTGTGTGGGCTGTAGAGATTCAAGCCACAGCCACAGGGACCCATTTCTTCCAGTGAGGCTGTATTTTCTTAAGGCTTCACAGACTTCTTATATAGAACCACTAGTTTAGGACCACTTGCTCAAACATGGGAGGGAGGCACAGTTCACATTTAAGGCGCAAGAGTAGTTCATATAAACACACAAAGATTATGAACCAAGTATCCAAAATGCTACGTAAATATATTTCAATGTATCATATACTAGACTTTTTGAACTCATTGTTTGTTGCAAATAATGCTTAAATTTTATTAGCAAGTATTACTTACACAAAGCAATGGACTTTCTTATTAAATTTTTATGTGTCTGTCAGAGTTCTCTAGTGAAACAGAACTGATAAAATAAGTATATATCACAAAGGTGATTTATTAGGCTTGTTACATGACATGAACTGGATAGACCATCAGAAGCTATCTGCATGCTGTCAAGAGATGGAGAGTCAGCAGCTTTCCAGTCCACGAGACTGGATGCCTCAGCAGTTCTAATCTCTGCTGAAGATTGGAAGATTTCCAGAGAGCCACAAGTTTTCAGTTCACATTGGAATGCCGAATCTGGTTCTGATAGCAGCAAAAGCCATATAAGTGGCAGCAACATTGTGGATGCAGTGTGGATGCAAGGTGGACACAGTATGGTTGCAGTATGGATGCAGTGTGGATGTACTGTGGACAAAGTATGGATGCAATGTGAATCCAGTGTGTGGATGAACTGTTGATACACTATGGGTGCAGTGTGGATACAGTGTGGATGCACTGGGGACACAATGTGGATGTAGTGTGGATGCAGTGTGGACAGAGATGAATTCAGTGTGTGGATGCACTGTTGACACAGTATGGATGCAGTGTGAATGCAGACTCCAGCAAGAGTGAAAGTGTGTATACAAGAGTCACTTCTATATCCTCAGCATTCTGTCTTGAAGAAGACCTCTCCCTTAACCCCTAGTTACTCATTACTAGAAATATCTTCACAGACCTGACCCAAAGGCATGTAGGCAAATTGATCTCAGATTCAATCAACTGGACAATCAAGATTAATCTCACAGTATATATAAGTTATTTTGATTATATTTACTACTTTTTACTCTCTTACCCTCTTTCCATTATTGTCTTTCCCTTTCTTCTTCTTCTTCTTCTTCTTCTTCTTCTTCTTCTTCTTCTTCTTATTATTATTATTATTATTATTATTAATTGGATATTTTATTTACATTTCAGATGCCATCCCCTTTCCCCATTGCCCCTCCCTAGAAAACCCCTATCCCATAACCCCCTCTCCTTTTTGCTTTTATACAATTTTTTAATGTTAACCAATGGCTTTATAAATTTGGTAATCCTCAATATCAATCAGAATTGTAACCTAATACCCAACCTAGATATATCAACTATCTTTGACTGGCGGAGACATGTGAACATCTGCCTCCGTGTATGCCCCTCCCTTCTCTCTCATCACCTAGCTCCTCCTCTCCTTCTCCTCCTCCTCTCCTTACTCCTCCTTTCCTTACTCCTCCCACCTTAGCTCCTCTGACAAATCACCCTTCCTGTTAAAATTAAACTTTTCTCTCAAAATACAGTTACAGCATAACTATACCAATTTATGTCAGTAAGGTGCAAGATAGACCTAATACCCAGTCCATCATTTTGTTGACTAATCAGAACCTCTGTCATCTCTCCTAAATAAAAGACTTAGTTCTGAACCTGGCTTTTTTTTTCTTGGTTTTAGAATGAATGTCAGCTGAAAACCATCCTCTCAAACCTTTTCTCTCAAAGTAAATAGCAAGGATTGGCTATGAGACTATAAGTTTTCAACCCCATCAGAAATCCAGAATGATTGAGTTAACTGAAATTATGAAAAGCACAAAGCATAGCTTCTAAAACATAGTCAATTTGTAGAGACCGCTGAATACCTTGGACAGTCCCTGTACTACAGAACGTTGGAGCATCTGATCTTCAACCTTCTGGCCCAGAATCATCTGACAGACCTAGTGATGCAAAATTATTAAGGGCTGATTATTCTGTCTTGGCAGATATAATCAGTCGACTATTTTGCAAGTGTGTCCTTTTCTGGACAGTGGTTTGTCTGTAGATGGAAAGAGGCAATTCTTGTCTAGTGGCTGACTCACCACAACTGGAATAACTCCAAAGATGCTCAATTTCTTCTTAGAATCCAAGACAGAAAGCTGTCAAGAGCAGACAGGTCTCTAATCAAAATGAACATTAATATAGAAATGTTTGTAACATCAATTCTGTGGATTTCTGATGTTTTGAAAACCAACTATTTATGTAAGGCAATCTGGACTGTTGTCTGTTAATACCTTTCTCTTTCTTAATAGTTCCTTTCTACCATCATGTTTGTTTACTTGTTTTGAGGTTAGACATATGTGCTTGGGTATACATACATATTTTATGACAGTGTTCATGGAAGATCAGATGTCTCTTTGCTACAGTGATTTCAACTACTATGGGAAAACACTCAAAACTAGGATTGCTGTACTGTATTGCATGTGCTAGCTTTGCATTAAGTAATGTGAGAAAATTGCTTGTTATTTTCCATAATGCCTATACTAACCTGTATTCCTGCCAACAACATATGAGTTCCCCATTCTCCACATCCATACCAAAGCACATTATCTTACATAGAAAAATTCAAAGGTACTAGCCACAACAACAAAAACCTAGTTAGAACTGATAAATACAAAATATACTTTAAAAAAACCAGTAGCGGCTGAGGCTATAGCTTGGTGGCAGGGTACTGCATAGCATGTGTTGAACTCTGAACTCAATTCTTAGCAACAAAAATGCACATGCACATTCATAGGTACACATATAATCAATAACATTCAAAATACAACAAAGTAAGAAATTAAGATGGTTCAAATTCATTTGAAATAACAAAAAATTCAGGATAGCAAAACCTATTCTCAACAATAAAAGAACTTTTGGGGGAAATCACCATCCCTGACCTCAAGATGTACTACAGAGCAATGGTGATAAAAAAAAAAAAAAAACTGCATGGTATTGGTACAGAGACAGGCAGAAAGACCAATGGAATAAATATAAAAACCCAGAAATGAACCCACACAACTATGGTCACTTGATCTTTAATAAAGGAACTAAAACCGTCCAGTGGAAAAAAAGACATCATTTTCAAGAAATGGTGCTGGTTCAACTGGAGGTCAGCATGTAGAAGAATGCAAATCAACCCATTCTTATCTCTTTGTATAAAAAAAAAGCTTAAGTCCAAGTGGATCAAGGACCTCCATATAAAACCACATACACTGAAACTAATAGAGGAGAAAGTGGTGAAGAGCCTCCAACACATGGGCACAGGGGACATTTTTCTGAACAGAACACCAATGGCTTATGCTCTGAGATCAAGAATTAACAAATGGCCCTCGCCTGGTCCTTGTGGCTGGTCCCAACACCTAGCTGGTCTGTTCTCATGAAGACACCATATCCTGAGACATCCTAGAGGAGAAACTGAACTCAGAGCAGAAGAAACGATATCCCGAGACACCCTAGAGGAGCAACTGATCTCAGAGCAGTGGAAACCATATCCTGAGACATCCTAGAGGAGCCACTACACTCAGAGCAGCCAGCACCTAGCTGGTCTGCTCCTGTGAAGACACCTTATCCTGAGACATCCTAGAGAGGAAACTGCATCCAGAGCAGTAGACACCTAGCTGGTCTGCTACCGCGGAGACACCATATCCTGAGACATCCTAGAGGAGCCACTGTACTCAGAGGAGTGGGGAGCTCAGGATCACAGAATCACAGAGACATCTGGACCCTGGGGAGTTCTAACACAAGCAAGATAACTGGAAAGGCAGGCTTCAGTCTGAGACAGTGAGTGCAGGTAGCACTAGAGTTAACCAGATGGCAAAAGGCAAGCATGAGAACATAAGCAACAGAAACCAAAGTTATTTGGCATCATCAGAACCCAGTTCTCCCACCATAGCAAGCCCTGAACACCCCATCACACTGGAAAAGCAGGATTCAGAATTAAAATCACTTCTCACAATGATGATAGCGGACTTTAAAAAGCACATAAATAACACTCTCAAAGAATTTTAAGAGAAGACAGGTAAACAGGTTGAAGCCCTTAAAGAGGAAACACAAAAATTCCTTAAAGAATTACGAGAGAACACAACCAAACAGGTGAAGGAATTGAACAAAACCACCCAGGACATAAAAATGAAAGTCAAAACAATAAAGAAATCTCAAAGGGAGACTACTCTGGAGATAGAAAACCTAGGAAAGAGATCAGGAGGCATAGACACAAGCATCACCAAGAGAATACAAGACATAGAAGAGAGAATCTCATGTGCAGAAGATACCATGGAAAACATTGACACAACTGTCAAAGAAAATGCAAAACGCACCTAACACAAAATATCTAGATAAATCCTTAGTCAGACTAAGCAAAGGGCACAGAGACAGTATCCAAATTAATAAAATTAGAACTGAAAATAGAGACGTAACAGAAACTGAGGAAATTTAAAAAAAATAATCAGATCCTACTACAAAGGCCTATACTCAACAAAATTGGAAAATCTGGATGAAATGGACAATTTTCTAGACAAATACCAGATACCAAAGTTAGTCTGGAGCAGATAAACCATCCAAACAGTCCCAAGACCCCTAAAGAAATAGAAGCAGTCATTAAAAGTCTTCCCACCAAAAAAAGTACTGGACCAGATGGTTTTAGTGCAGAATTCTATAAGATATTCAAGGAGGACCTAATACCAATTCTCTTCAAACTATTCCACAGAACAGAAACAGAAAAAAACACTACCCAATAAGTTCTATGAAGCTACATTACGACCATACCTAAACCTCACAAAGACCCAACAAAGAAAGGGAACTTCAGACCAATCTCCCGTATGAATATTGATGCAAAAATACTCAATAAAATTCTCAAAAACTGAATCAAAGAACACATCAAAAACAATCATCCATCATGATTAAGTAGGCTTTATCCCAGGAATGCACGGATGGTTCAGTATTCAGAAATCCATCAATGTAATCTACTACATAAACAAATGAAAAGAAAAACACCACATGATCATCTCACTGGATGCTCAGAAAGCATTTAGCAAAATTCAACATCCCTTCAGCTTAAAAGTCTTGGAAAGATCAGAAATTCGAGGCCCATACCTAAACATAGTAAAAGCAATAGACAGCAAGCCAGTAGCCAACATCAAACTAAATGGAGAGAAACTTGAAGCAATCCCACTAAGATCAGGGACTAGACAAGGCTGCCTACTCTCATCCTACCTATTCAGTATAGTACTGGAAGTCCTATCCAGAGCAATTAGACAACAAAAGGAGATCAAAGGGATACAAATAGGAAAAGAAGTCAAAATTTCAATATTTGCAGATGATATAATAGTATACTTAAGTGACCCTAAAATTTCCACCAGAGAACTCCTAAACCTGATAAACAATTTCAGCAAAGTGGCTGGATATAAAATCAACTCAAACAAATCAGTAGCCTTCCTCTACTCAAAGGATAAACAGGCTGAGAAAGAAATTATGGAAATGACACCTTCACAATAGTCACAGATAATATAAAATACCTTGGAGTGAATCTAACAAGCAAGTGAAAGATCTGTATGACAAGAACTTCAAATCTCTGAAGAAAGAAATCGAAGAAGATCTCAGAAGATGGAAAGATCTCCCATGCTCCTGGATTGGCAGGATTAATTTAGTAAAACTGGCCATCTTGCCAAAAGATTTAATTCAATCCCTATCAAAATTCAAAATCAATTCTTCATAGAGATAGAAAGAGCAATTTACAAATTTATTTGGAATAACAAAAAATCCAGGATAGCGAGAACTATTCTCAACAGTAAAAGACCTTCTGGGGGAAATCACCATCCATAACCTCAAACTGTACTACAGAGCAATAGTGATAAAAACTGCATGGTACTGGTGCAGAAACAGGCAGGAAGATCAATGGAATAGAATTGAAGATCCAGAAATTAACCCACACATCCATGGCCACTTGATCTTTGACCAAGGAGCTAAAACCATTTATTTTGCTTGTTGAAAACAACATTTTCAACAAATGGTGCTGGTTCAACTGGAGGTCAGCATGTAGAATAATGCAAATCAATCCATTCTAATCCCCTTGTACAAAGCTCAACTCCAAGTGGATAAATGACCTACACATAAAGCCAGATACACTGAAACTAATAGAAGAGAACGTAGAAAAGATCCTCCAGTACCTAGACACAGAGGAAAAAAGTTCCTGAACAGAACACCAATGGTTTAATCCTCTAAGATCAACAATTGTCAAATAGGACCTCATAAAATTACAAAGATTCTGTAAGGCAAAGGACACTGTCAATAGGAAAAAAACCAGCGACCAACAGATTGGGAAAAGATCATTACCAGTCCTACATCTGATAGAGGGCTAATATCCAATATATACAAAGATCTCAAGAAATTAGACTCCAGACAACCAAATAATCCTATTAAAAATGGGGTATTGAACTAATCGAAGAGTTCTCTAGTAAGGAAACTCAAATGGCCAAGAAGCACCTGAAGAAATGCTCAACATCCTTAGTCATCAGGGAAATGCAAATCAAAACAACTCTAAGATTCCACCTCACACCAGTTAGAATGGCTAAGATAAAAAACTCAGGTGATAGTAGATGCTGGTGAGGATGTAGAGAAAGAGAAACACTCCTCCTTTGTTGGTGGAATTGCAAGCTGGTGCAACCACTCTGGAAATCAGTCTCGTGGTTCCTTAGAAAATTGAACCAGCATTACCTGAGGACCCAGCTATACCACTCCTGGGCATATACCCAAAAGATGCTCCAACATATAACAAGGACACATGTTCCACTATGCTCATAGCAGCCTTATTTATAATAGCCAGAAGCTGGAAAGAACCCAGATGTCCTTAAATAGGGAAATGGATAGAAAAAAAAAAGTGGTACATTTACACAGTGGAGTATTACTTATCTATTAAAAATAATGAATTTGAGAAATTCTTAGGTTCCTTCCGGTCTGGGCCAGAGCACTGAGCAGATCTTGGGTGGCAGCTCTGCCCCCAACCTCCAAGAACCCAGAGGAAGCAGGGATCCCAGGCGCTCTAACTTGGACAGTGTCTTAGAAACTAGTTCTCGGATCTGAGGCCTGGACCAGACGTCTGCCAGGTCTGCTGTTGTGTGGACCCCGGATTCCACCTGAGACATACTGGAAGGTCCACTCAACCCAGAGCCACAGAGGAACAACTGAACTCAGAGTGTCAGACAACATATCCTGAGATATTCTAGAGGAGACACTGCACCCAGAACAGCAGATACCTACCTGGACTGCTACCTTGGAGGCACCATATCCTGAGGAATCCTAGAGGTACCACTGTAATCAGTGCAGCTGGAAAAGGTCACAGAGACATCTGGACCCCTAGAAAATCAGACACAAGCTAGATAACTGGAAAGGCAGGCTTCAGTCAGAGACAGCAAGTATAGGCAGCACTCGAGTTAACCAGATGGCAAAAGGCAAGCGCAAGAACGTAAGCAACAGAAACCAAAGTTACATGGCATCATCAGAATCCAGCTCCCCCATCAGAGCAAGCCCTGAACACCCCATCACACCAGAAAAGCAAGATTCAGAATTAAAATCACTTCTCATGATGATGATAGAGGGCTTTAAGAAAGACATAAATAACACTCTCAAAGAAATTAAGGAGAGCACTGGTAGACAGATAGAAACCCTTAAAGAGGAAACACAAAAATCCCTTAAGGAATTGCAAGAAAATGCAACCAAATGGGAGAAGGAATTAAACAAAACCATGCAGGATTTAAAAATGGAAGTAGAAACAATAAAAAAATCACAAAGGGACAATACCCTGGAGATAGAAAACCTAAAAAAAAGATCAGGAGTCATAGACACAAGTATCACCAACAGAATACAAGAGATGGAAGAGAGAATCTCATGTGCAGAAGATACCATGGAAAACATTGACACAACTGTCAAAGAAAATGCAAAATACAAAAAGCTACTAACCCAAAATATACAAGAAATCCAAGACACAATGAGAAGGCCAAACCTAAGGGTAATAGGTATAGATGAGGGGGAAGACTCCCAACTTAAAGGACCAGTAAATATCCTCAACAAAATTAAAGAGGAAAACTTCCCTAACCTAAAGAAAGAGATGTCCATAAATATACAAGAAGCCTACAGAACTCCAAATAGTTTAGACCAGAAAAGAAATACTTCCCTCCATATAGTAGTCAAAACATCAAATGTACAAAACAAAGAAAAAATACTAAAAGCAGTAAGGGAAAAAGGCAAAGTAACATATAACGGCAGACCTATAAGAATTACACCAGACTTCTCACCAGAGACCATAAAAGCCAGAAGATCCTGGACTGATATCATACAGACCCTAAGAGAACACAAATGCCAGCCCAGACTACTATACCCAGCAAAACTGTCAATCATTATTGATGGAGAAACCAAAATATTCCATGTCAAATCCAAATTTACACAGTATCTCAACACAAATCCAGCACTTCAAAGAATAATTGGTGGAAAACTCCAACACAAGGAGGGAAAATACAACCTAGAAAAAGCAAGAAAGTAATCTTCCAAAAACCGTAAAAGAAGGTAGCTACACAAACATATCTCCACGGATGTTAGCCCAAAAGTTTGGATTAGTGGAAGACTCAACCCGCAGACCACATGAAGCTCATGAAGAAGGAAGACCAAGAAGGGATGCCTCAGTTCTACTTAGAACGAGAAACAAAAATGCTCAAGGGAGCAAATAGGGAAACAAAACACGGAACAGAAACTTAAGGAGGGGCCATCAGGAGACCATTCCACCTGGGTATTCACCCCATGTACAGCCACCTAAGCTAAACACTGTTGTGGATGGCTAAAAGTGCATAATGTGAGGAACATGATATAGCTGTCTCCTTAGAGGTCTGCCAAAGACTAACACACTCAGAGGACGATGCTCACAGTTAACCAATGATATGATCAGGGGTTTCCCAATGGAGAACTTAGTAAGAGGACTGAAGGAGCAGAAAGGGTTATTGACCCCAGGTGGAAAGCAACAATACCAAACAACCAGAGCCCCCCACCCCACCCCCCAGGTCTAAACCACCAGCCTGGGAACACATAGGGAGGGACCCAAGAGTCCAGAGGTATATGTAGGGGAGGATGACCTTGTTGGACATAGGTGGGAGAGGAGTTTCTTGGTCCCATAAAAAAAATGAACACAGTGGGGGGGGGATGTGAGGGCAGGCAGAGGATAATGAGGGGGGATAGGTGCAGTCAACTGCCTCATAGAAGCATGAGGAGGGGGATGGGATAGGAGGTTTCTGGGTGGTGGGAGGAAGTAGGGTAAGGGGATAAAATCTGAAATGTAAATACTACAACCAATTTTAACAACCAAAAAAAAAAAAAGTTGTGAGAATCAACATCTTTTTTTTAAAAAAAAAATGCCAGCCCCCTGAGGGGGGATTTTTTTTTCTTGATACTAAAACTTGTTCTGAGAATTGTATATTGCAGAATACACAGCCTTGGTGTATCTACTCATCAAGCATTACTGAGCAGACTTGCCCAAACCTCCGATGTCCTGGAATTCCATCTGGATTCAGTGAAGACACAGCGTCAGAGGCTTATCAACTTACTCTTTCCCCCACCCCTCTTCTAAAATCTCAACACCCTTAATCAGCTTGAAGAAGTTAAAGAAGAGTCAGAGCCCCTATTCCCTGAGCTTGGGGACTAATGTGGTTAATAATGGTCTGTCTTTCTAGGGAAAAGTAGTGGTTTTGTTGGAACAGGGGGGATTAGCTAGGACTTATTGCATAGCCATAACCTATTGGTAGAAATCTGTATAATTATTATCAAGATGAAGTTATAAATTCTTAAATGGTACAAAATTTACTTTGATTTCAAATTTAAGGCTTTCATTGGTACGAGCTTCTTATTAATATAAAAGTGAGATGAATATTGATACTCTCATGGGCACTGTGCCTGTATAACACATTTAGGAATACAAGGCCTAGACCCAGTCCTTCTTTAACTTTTTTAACTGATTTGGGACGGTTAGCCTATGAGTTAAGGGACTATAGCAAATTCATGGCTTTGAGTTTATTGTTAGGAGGTTTCCCATATTTTATTTAGAAATAGCTGAGAGGAGTAAACAGACAACAGTCCAGGTTACCTTCCATGGATAGTTGGTTTTCAAAACATCAGAAGTCCATAGAATTGATGCTACAAATATTTATGTATTAATGTCCACTCTGATTAGAGACCTGTCTGCTCCTGACAGCTTCCTGTTGTGGATTCTAAGAAGAAATTGAGCATCCTTGGAGTTACTCCAGTTGTGCGGTGACAGCCACTAGGCAAGAATTGCCTCTCTCCATCTACAGACAAATTACTGTCCAGAAATGGACACATATGCAGAATAGTCGACTGATTATATCTGCCTAGAGAGAGTAATCAGCCCTTAATAATCCTGCATCACTAAGGTCTATCAGATGATTCTGGGCCAGAAGGCTGAAGATTTGATGCTCCAAGTTTCGGTAGTATAGGGGCTTTCCAGGTGTTCAGTGGTCTCTATAAATTGGCTAAGTTTTAGAAGTTATGTTTAGTGCTTCCCATAACTTCAGTTAAATCAGTCATTCTGGATTTCTGATGGGGTTGAAGACCTATAGTCTCATAGCCAATCCTGGATATTTACTTTGAAAGAAAAGATCTGAGTAGATGGTTTTCAGCTGACATTCATTCTAAAGCCAAAAAAAAAAAAAAAAAAGCCAGGATCAAAAGTAAGTGTTTTAGTTAGAAGAGATGACAGAGGTTCTAGTTATTCAACAAAATGATGGACTGGGTATTAAGACTATCTTGTACCTCACTGGTACAATTAGGAATAAGTATGCTCTAATTGTATTTTGAGAGAAAAGTTTTACTTTAACAGGAGGAGTGATATGTAGGAGGAGCTAAGTGGGAAGGAGTACTGAGAGGAAGAGATGGAACAAGGAGAGAAGATGAAGAAGAAGAGAAGCTAGGTGATGAGAGAGAGAAAGAGAGAGGGCGCATGGAGGCAGATGTTCACATGTCTCCACCAAAGATAGTTTTTATATCTAGGTTGGGTATTGGGTTCCCCTTCTGATTGAGCATTACCAAACTTATAAATCCTTTGATTAACATTTTAAAAAAATCATGTAAAAGTAAAAAGGAAAGGGGGGGGGGGCATGGGACAGGGGTGTTCTAGGGAGGGGAAATGTGGAAAGGAAATGGCATCTTAAATGTAAATAAAATATAAAATAAAAAAAGAGAAATTCTTAGGTTAATGGATGGAACTAGAAAATATCATCCTGAGTGAGGTAACCCAATCAGAAAAGAACACACATAGTATTTACTCACTGATAAGTAGCTATTAGCCCAAAAGCTTGAAATAGCCAAGATTCAAATCACACATCACATGAAGCTCATGAAGAAGGATGACCAAGTGTGAATGCCTCTGAACTACTTAGAAGGAGTAACAAAAATACTCATGGGGGCAAATATGGAGACAAAGTTTTGGACAGAAACTGGTGGAGGGGCCGTTTGGAGATCATTCCACCTGGGTATCTATCCCACGTGCAGTCACCAAAGGTAGATGCTGATATGGTTGTCAGGAAGTGCATGCTGACAAGAGGCTGATATAGCTTTCTCCTTAGAGGTCTGCAAGAGTCTGACATATTCAGAGGCAGATGCTTACAGCTAACCAGAGATCTGATCAAGTGTTTCCCAATGGAGAAGTTAGAGAGAAGAGTGAAATGATTTGTGTCCCTTTGAGGAGAGCAAGAATAGCTTTGGAGCACCTAGGGAGGGACCCATGACTCCATCTGGTTATTTAGGGGAGGATGACTTTGTCGGGCATAGGTTGGAGAGAATATCCTTGGTCCCATGAAGGCTGAAATCCGAGTGGAGGGAATTTGAAGGTGGGGAGGTGGGAATGGGGGGCATATGGGGGAACATCCTCATAGAAGCAGGAGGATTGTGGATGGAATAGGGGGTTCCTGTGCAGGGGGGGTAATGGTGTAAGGGGATAAAATCTGACATGTAAATATAATATCTAATTAAAAATAGGGAAAAAAGAATCAACAAATGAGACCTCATAAAATTGCAAAGCTTCTGTAACACAATGGATACTGTCTATAAGACAAAATGGCAACCAACACACTGGGAAAAGATCTTTACCAATATGAAGTCAGATAGAAAGCTAATATCCAATATGTACAAAGAAGTCAAGAAGTTAGACACCAGAGAATCCAATAACCCTATTAAAAATGAGGTACACAGCTAAACAAACAAATAATTCTCAATTGAAGTATACCGAATGACTTAGAAGCACCTAACAAACTGTTCAACATCCTTAATCATCAGGGAAATGCCAATCAAAACAACCTTGAGATTCCACCTCATACCAGTCAGAATGGCTAAGATCAAAAACTCAGGTGACAGCAGATGCTGGTGAGGATGTGGAGAAAGAGGAATATTCCTACATTGTTGGTGGGATTGTCAGCTGGTATATCCACTCTAAAAATCAGTCTGGTGGTTCCTCAGAAAATTGGACATAGTATTACCTGGAGACCCAGCTATACCATTTGTGGGCATATACCCAAAAGATGCTCCAACATATAACATGGGACACATGCTCCACTATGTTTATAGCAGCCTTATTTGTAATAGCTAGAAGCTGGAAAAAAAAAGCCAGATGTCCTTCAACAGAGGAATGGGTACAAAAAATATGGTACATATACACAATGGAGTACTAATCAGATATTAAAAACAATGAATTCATGAAATTCTCAGGCAACTGGATAGAACTAGAAAATATCATCTTGAGTGAGGCAATCCAATCACAAAAGAACACACATGGTATGCACTCACTGATAAGTGAATATTAGCCCAAATGCTTGGAATATCCAGCATACAATTCACAGACCACATGAAGCTCAAGAAGAAGGAAGACCAAAGTGTGGGTGCTTCAGTCTTTCTTAGAAAGGGGAACAAAATACTCATGGCAGCAAATACAGAGACAAAGTATGGAACAGAGACTGAAGGAGAAGCTATCCAAAGACTGCCTCCCTGAGGATCCACACCAAACACAGTCACCAAACCCAGACACTATTGTGAATGCCAAAAGGTGCATGCTGACAGGAGCATGGTATAGCTGTCTTTTGAGAGGCTCTACCAGAGCCTGAAAAATACAGAAGTGGATGCTTACAGCTAACCATTGGACTGAGTGTGGGGTACCCAATGGGGTCTCTAGTGGAGGAGTTTGAGGACTGAAGAAGCTGAAGAGGTTTGCAACCCCATAGGAAGAACAATAATATCAGCCAACCAGAACCCCAGAGCTTTCAGGGACTAAACCACCAACCACGGAGTACACATGGAGGGATCACTGGCTCCATCTTCATATATAACAGAGGATGGCCTTGTCAGGCATCATTGGGAGGAGATGTTCTTGGTCCTGTGAAGGCTGGATTCCCCAGTGTAGAAGAATTCAAGGGCAGAGAGGTGGGAGTGGATGGATGGGGGAAGACTCTCATAGAAGCAGGGGAGGTGGGATAGAATAGAGGATTTTGGGGGGAGTACCAGGAAAGAGGATAACATTTGAAATGTAAATAAAGAAAATATCGAAAAAAAGAGAAAAGAAATTAAGATGGCAATCTCACCTATAATAGCCTAAGAATAGAATAAGTAACTGTTTAACAAATCATTTATTTTTATGGGATCTATCTTCTAAAACCAATGAAGCATAATAAATTTAATTAAAGATTATACAGTTAAACTGAAAGATCTCTGCTGTCTGGGAACTTCCTCTAAATTGAAATATTCCTTTTAGTTAGAGGCTCATTAACTCAGGCAGCTTTGCAAACTTACAAGTGTCAAGAAGTAAACAAAAATGTTGTTTTTTGGAAGATTTTAAAGCTTAAAAGAGTCAAAAGACTCCTCCTCCAGGGTAACAACTGCTGGAGAGAGGAGACAGAACTAAGCTACCTGCAAGTCATACAGGGAACTCTATGGATCCAGCTTTCATGTGTCGACATGCATGGTGACATGGGCTTTTCAGTGATACATCTATTCTTGAATTATTGTTTACTAGATTCTTCACTTATATAGTTCAGGGTCCAATTTAGGGAGTAGTGCCACTCACAGTGGGCTTGGTCAATGAAGAATCAAGAGACTCCCTCCCATTGAAATGCACATAAACTAACCTGATCTACCCAATTTCTCAATTTAGATTTTCTTTGTAGGTGATTCTAAGTTGTATAGAGTTGACAGTTAAAACTGGTCATTCTCCTGCCTCAGCCTACCAAAGAGTTTGAATTAAAGGCCTGGTCAACCCCAGTTTCATAATCCAGTAGAGTTGACAATCAAAAATAATAACCCCAATACAGAAGAAAGGATATGGACCATATATACTAAAAATGGATTACACATAGGTCTTAAAACTAGCCAGGTGTAGTGGCATACATACTCTTAGAGCTTGAGAGTTAAGAGGGAGCTGAGTCTGTGAGTGTCAGGACAACCAGGACTTCATAGTGAAACCCTGTCTCAAAACAAAAATTTAAAAATAAAATACACTTCTATGAATGGAAAATGCAAATCAAATTCACAAAATATCACCTTACACCTATCAGATTGTATATTATAAAAACAGATAACAATCTGCTATGGGTTTTAAAGCCATGAATACATTTTGTCTCAGTTTATCTATCAGTCTTTTTTCCCATAGAGCTTTTTAGAATGGAGCCAGGCCATCTATGTTCCACGAGCTTAGCAGACCACAGAAAGGCGGAACCAAGAATGCAGGTCAGCTGGTTCACGAGCTCTAGGTTCTAAGAACTGGCTAACCACATAGTAGATAGTCGAGCAAGATTAAATTCCTGAGAAAAGCATGTACAGGATGTTCCCCACATGACTGACTAAATGATGGGCTGGTACTTTCCACTGGTATTCCCCCTCACTCCCCTTGGTTTGTGGTTTTTTTCCTTTAAATACCCCTCACATTCTGCACTTGGGGTTGAACTCCTCTACCCCGCGCAGGTTATGAGTCTCAACCTCAGCCGGCTGATCCTGAAATAAAATCTCTTGCTGTTTGCATCAAGATCGGTGTCTTTTGAGTTATTGGGTAACTGTGATATCCAGAGACTTGATTGAGGGTCTCCCTTCTCCAGGGTCTTTCATCTTTGGGGGCTCATCTGAGATTTGCAACCACCCTAATCTCCAAGAACTCACTTGAAGGTAAGATTTCACCCACTTTGTTCTGTTTTGTCATTGTGTGCCCATCCGTTTGTTTGGCTGTTCAGTTTCTGAAAAGTGCACTTTTGGTTTGCAGCCATGTTTGTTTCGAGAGGAAATGAAAGGAGTGATCAGCAGACGTGCTGGGGCATCACTGGCTATAGCCCTGGGAGATGTCCCAGGAGGTGAGGGACCCCAGGGACACCTGGGTATTTCCCATCTGGGTGCTAGGGAGGACACAGTGGTCCTCTTGGTAGAGGGGATGCAAGAGACCTCCCTTGCGTCTGTTTTTCTGGAGTGGAGTTGGCACACGCGATTGAGACAGGTCTTTGTTAGTCTCTTTGTGTGGTTGTTCTGTCTGTGTTTTGTGTTACTTGTGACAATGTGACAGGTGGTGACAACCCCCTTGAGCTTGACTTTGGATCACTGAACTGAAGTAAGAACTAGGGCCCACAACTTGTCAGTTGAAATAAAGAAAGGACAGTGGCAGACTTTTTGTGCTTTCGAGTGGCTGACTTTTGATGTAGGCTGGCCACCGGAAGGCACTTTTGACTTGACTGTTATTTTTGAGGTAAAAGTTATTGTTTTTCAGGCAGGACCAGGTCTCACCCTGATCTGCAGTCCTATATTCTTGTGTCTTGTTCACCACAGAGGAATGGGAAAGGATCCTGCTGGAGTCCTGCAAAAACATCCCTGACATGAACGGGACTCCTACTAACCTCCCCAATGAGATTGATGCTGGATTTCCCCTTGATTGACCTGACTGGGACTACAACAGGGCTGAAGGTAGGGAGAGACTGGCCATCTACCGCCAGACTCTAGTGGCAGGTCTCTGAGGGGCAGTGTGATGTCCCACCAATCTGGCCAAGGTAAGGGAGGTTCTACAGGGACCAGTAGAGTCACTGTCAGTTTTCTTAGAGAGACTCATGGAGGCTTATAGGCACTATACTCCTTTGATCCAACCTCTGAAGGTCAATGGCGGCAGTGGCCATAGCCTTTATAGTACAGTCAGCACCTGATATTAAAAAGAAACTGCAGTGTCTAGAAGGACTGCAGGATTATACATTACAGGATCTTGTGAAGGAAGCAGAGAAAGTATATCATAAGAGAGAGACCAAGGAAGCAAAGCAAGAAAGAGGAGAGAGAGAGAGAGAGAGAGAGAGAGAGAGAGAGAGAGAGAGAGAGAGAGAGAGGCTAGGCGGGATCACAAACAGGAGAGGAATCTGACCAGGATATTGGTGGCTGTGGTAGGAGAGAGAGAGAGAGAGAGAGAGAGAGAGAGAGAGAGAGAGAGAGAGAGAGAGAGAGAGAGAGAAGCTAGGCAGGATCACAAACAGGAGAGGAATCTGACCAGGATATTGGTGGCTGTGGTAGGAGAGAGAGAGAGAGAGAGAGAGAGAGAGAGAGAGAGAGAGAGAGAGAGAGAGAGAGAGAGAGAGAGGATGAGGAGGAGGAGGAGGAGGAGGAAGAAGAAGAAGAAGAAGAAGAAGAAGAAGAAGAAGAAGAAGAAGAAGAAGAAGAAGAAGAAGAAGAAGAAGAAGAAGAAGAAGAAGAAGAAGAAGAAGACAAGGACAGGGCCTAGGCAGACAGGAAACCTGGGCAACAGAAGACCCAAACCCAGTAGAAACAGAGAGCTACAGCAATGCGTGATGGACAAAGATCAGTGTGCCTATTGCAAAGAAAAAGGGCATTGGGCCCAAGATTGCCTCAAGAAGAAGGCTAGGACTCTTAAGGTCCTGGCCCTCGAATAAGATGATTAGAGGGGACGGGGCTCAGACCTCTTTCCGAGCCTAGTGTAACCTTGAACATGGAGGGGACCCCCATGGACTTTCTGGTAAAGACCCGAGCTGAATATTCAGTCTTGAAACAACCATAGGGAAGCTTAAAGACAGAAAGACCATAGTGGTGGGGGCCATGGGACAGAAACAATATCCTTGGACCTCTTCCAGAACGGTTGACCTGGGGAGTGACAAAGTAGTCCACTCATTCCTGGTTATACCTGAGTGTCCCATGGCCCTTCTAGGGAGGGACTTGCTGACAAAATTAACGGCCCAGATCCAGTTTACACAGATGGGGCCAGAGGTTACCTGGGGGACCCCTACCTCAGTGATACTGGACATTAAATTAGAAGATGAATATCAGCTTCACAAACCTCCAGGAGCACAAGATGTTTCAGAAATTAGCAGATGGTTGACAGAATTCCCAAATGCGTGGGCCAAGACTGGAGGCATGGATATGGCAGAAAGAGTTCCCCCTATCATGGTTGAACTAAAAACTGGAGCCCTCCCCATCTGGGTTTGACAGTACCCAATGAGCAAAGAAGCCAGAGAGGGAATTAAGCCACATATCCAAAGGCTGCTTCAACAGGCCATCCTGGTTCCTTGTCAGTCACCATGGAATACTTCCTTGTTGTCAGTGAAAAAGCCAGGCACTAATGACTACAAGCCGGTGCAAGATCTGAGAGAGGTTAACAAGAGAGTCCAGGATATTCACCTGACCATACCAACCCCCTAAAATCTCCTCAGTTCACTGCCACCTGAAAGGAACTGGTATACTGTCTTGGACTTGAAAGATGCTTTTTTTTCTGTCTAAAACTACATCCTTCTAGCAAGTCAATTTTTGCTTTTGAATGGAGGTTCTGGATTCTGGATTAACTGGGCAGCTGACCTGGATCAGGCTGCCTCAGGGATTTAAGAACTCTCCCACCCTCTTTGATGAGGCTCTTCATAGAGACCTGGCCACCTTCAGAGCTGAAAATCCTCAAATAACTTTGCTTCAGTTCGTAGATGATTTACTTTTGGCAACATCAACTGAATCTGAGTGTCTTCAAGGAACCAAGAGACTGCTGACAGAACTTGGTGAGTTGGGATATTGGGCCTCTGCTAAAAAATCTCAGTTGTGTAAATCTGAGGTCACATATCTGGGATATACCCTGAGAGATGGAAAGTGGTGGCTGACAGAAGCTTGGAAAAAGACTGTCACCCAGATCCCTGTCCCAACCACCCCATGACAGGTGAGAGAGTTTTTGGGCACCGCAGGCTTTTGTAGTCTGTGGATTCCAAGTTTTGTCATATTGGCAGCCCCCTTGTACCGTCTCATGAAAGAAGGAGGAAGATTTACATGGACTCCTGAACACCAAAAAGTCTTTGAAGACATCAAAAAGGCCTTATTGATAGCTCCGGCTTTGTCTCTGCCTGATTTTACAAAGCCTTTCACTCTATACATAGATGAGAGGGCAGGAGTTGCCAGAGGGGTCCTGACACAGACCTTGGGGCCATGGAAAAGGCCAGTGGCTTATTTATCCAAGAAATTAGACCCAGTTGCCAGTGGGTGGCCCACCTGCTTGATGGCCATTGCTGCTGTAGCTGGCCTTGTCAGACTCTGATAAGCTGACTCTGGGCCAGCAGATCACTGTAGTAGCACCCCATGCTCTGGAGACCATCATTCAGCAGCCACCCCTCCCCACCAGTGGATGACTAATGCCCGCATGACACACTACCAAAGCTTGTTGTTAACAGAAAGAGTGACTTTTGCCCACCAGCTGTCCTAAACCCAGCCACTCTGCTACCCGACTCGAGTGACACCCCTTAACCCCAGCACACCAGTGTCTTGAGATACTGGTGGAGGAAACAGAAGTCCGGAAAGACCTGAGGGATCAACCGTGGACTGGTGTCCCCAGTTGGTACATGGATGGTAGTAGCTTTGTGGTAGAAGGTAAGCAGATGGTAGAAGGTAGTAGATGGAAAACAAATCATATGGACCAGCAGCTTGCCAGAAGGAACCTCTGCCCAGGAAGCAGAGCTAATAACCCTGATACAGGCCTTGCGGATGGCAGAAAACAAGCCCATCAACTTTTACACAGACAGCAGGTACGAGTTTGCCACTGCTCATGTGCACGGGGCTATTTACAGACAAAGGGGGTTGCTAACATCAGCAGGAAAAGATACTAAGAATAAAGAAGAAATTTTGACTTTGTTAGAGGCCATCCATTTACCAAAGAAGGTGGCTATCATTTACTGCCACCGGCACCAGAAGGATCAGAATGCAGTAGCCCGAGGCAACTGGATGGCAGACCAAGAAGCAAAGCCGCTCAGGGACCCGCAGCACTGGTGGCCAGGGTCCTACCGCCCTAGATCCACCCAAAAGACTACTACGCCACCAGAGAAACTAGCTTCAGATACACTCCTGAAGATCACCAGATAATGAAAAAACTGAGCTGACCCAAGAATCACCCTATGGAGTTGTGGAGGCCAAAGGTGGAAAACGTGCCCTCTCTTGGGAGGAAGGGCATAAGTATATGACTAACCTACATCAATTAACCCACATAGGAGCTAAAAAGCTGAAAGAGGTGGTAAGATCTTCAGACTACTATGTAATTGGACTATCTGACCTGACTGAGGAAGTGGTAAGAAACTGTAGGGCCAGTGCTCTGACCAATACCAAGCCCACCATGTATATTTCTGGAAAGCAGCTCTGAGGAGACAGGCCAGGAGCCTACAGGGAAGTGGACTTCACAGAAGTCAAGCCCGCCAAATATGGTAACAAGTATTTGCTAGTTTTTATAGATACCTTCTCAGGATGGGTAGAGGTTTTCTCTACCAAAACTGAGACTGCTAATATAGTGGCCAAGAAGATCTTAGAAGAAATCTTCCCCAGGTTTGGAATACCTAAGGTAATAGGGTCTGATAATGGACCTGCCTTTGTTGCCCAGGTAAGTCAGGAACTGGCCACCCAACTGGGGATAAATTGGAAATTACATTGTGCATATAGGCCCCAGAGTCCAGGACAGGTAGAGAGGATGAATAGAACTCTAAAAGAGACCTTGATTAAATTGGCCTTAGATACCGGCGTGGGTGACTGGACAGCTCTCCTTCCCTTTGCCTTGTTCTGGGTTCGGAATACCCCGGCAAGTTTTAAGCTGACCCCTTATGAAATTCTGTGCAGGGGGTGGGGGGACACCGCCACTTACTGAGGTGACTGGGGTGTATGATCCTGATGCTGTTCTTTCTAAATCCTTGTTCTCTCACATGAAAGCACTTGAAGTGGTCTGGCCCAAAGTCTGGGAGCAGCTGAAAGAGGCCTATGAGACTGGAGATCTAAGTGTGCCACACCAGTTCCAAGTGGGAGACGCAGTCCTAGTCCAGCATCATGAAGCTGGGAATCTTGAGCTAGAAGGGACCATACCTGGTGCTCCTGACCACCCCCACTGCGGTGAAAGTAGAGGGCATCTCTGCTTGGATTCATGTCTCCCACATGAAGAGAGCTCCTGAACCCTCCAAGGATGAGTGGGAATTGGAAAAAACTGTGGACCCTCTTAAGCTACGCCTACATCCAGGTGCTCTTCAGGTGAAGGGTAACAACCCCAATGCCCCTCAACAACTTACATGGCAGGTAGCTTCCCAAACTGGAGAAGTTGTCTGGTCAATCTCTAAGGTAGCACCCCCCCCCCTTGGACATGGTGGCCCCAACTCTCTCCTGACTTCTGCCAGCTAGCTGCAGGCCTGGAACAGTGGGATATTCCTGAGGCAGACCCCCAGAACCTCCCTGAGACAGACCCTCGACAAAGAGTCTCTGGATGGGCAGGAGCGAAGTTCAGGTGCAGGAATCCAGAGGCACAATGTTGGCTGGCTCAACAAGATTTTTACGTCTGTTCAAGGGAGGGTAGAGACAGGAGTGTAGCTAGGCGATGTGGAGGACTAGAGAGTTATTACTGCACCGCCTGGGGTTGTGAGACAACAGGACAAGCTTATTGGAACCCCTCATTCTCTTGGAGACTCATCACAGTGGATAGAAATTATTTTCAGCCCACTACATGTACCTGTCAGACCAAAAATCGATAGCTCCCTTTAACATTTCTGTTATATCTTGAGGAAAAAAGACCGGCAAATGCCAACAATGGATTCAGGGAGGTATTTGGGGCTTGTGCTGGTACTTACCAGGAATGGACTTGGGGGTTGTGTTTAAGATTCAGTTAAAAATTGAAAGCCCTCCTGCATAGCCCGTGGGCCCTAATAAGGTACTCCCTGAACAGGGCCCTCTGGCCCCTGCACTTTTGCTACCACCAAAAGAGATTCAGACTCCTTCCAAAGCCAACACTCCAAGCCCAGTAATGGGACTTTACTCTATCCCTCTGACCCTGTCTTCTACAGGACAAAGACTATTAAATTTGATCCAAGGAGCCTTTCAAGTACTAAATGAATCCAACCCCAACATGACAGATTCTTGTTGGCTCTGTTTAACTTCTGGGCCCCCTTACTATGAGGTCATTGCCGTGTCAGGTACTTTTAATAACACCACCAGCCATGAGGCCTGCTCATGGCATGAGAAGAGCAGACTGACCCTAACTGAGGTATCAGGGAGAGGGACTTGTTTGGGAACCCCTCCCCCTGCTGCTTATAAACACCTATGCAGTGAGACTTTGAAGTCTCCAAAGACCTCTGATACCAGATAGTTGTACTCTGGTATTGACAAATGGTGGGCCTGCAGCACAGGATTAACTCCCTGTGTTGCCACTAGTGTCTTTAATGATACCAAAGATTATTATGTGTTAATACAGCTTGTGCCTAGAGTACTTTATCATCCCTCAGATGCCTTTGTAGATGAGTTTGATTTACACCCACGGAGAATTAAGAGAGAGCCTCTCTCCCTGACTTTGGCAGTTATCTTAGGTCTAGGAGTGGCAGCTGGCGTAGGCACTGAAATGGCTGCCTTGGTACAAGCACCCCAGTACTTTCATCAATTAAGAGTAGCAATGGATGAATATTAAGAGCTTTAGAACAGTCTATTAGTCAGCTTGAACACTTTTTGACTTCGCTTTCAGAGGTAGTTTTACAGAATAGAAGAGGCTTGGACCCGCTATTTTTTATTTATTTGTTTTTTTAATTTTTAAACAAATTTTTATTTTTTTATTTTTTATTTACATTTTATTTACGTTTCAGATGCCATCCCCTTCCCCCATTTCCCTTCCCTAGAAAACCCCTATCCCATGCCCTCTTTTCCTTTTTGCTTTTATACATTTTTTAAATGTTAATCAAAGGCTTTATAAGTTTGGTAATGCTCAATCAGAAGTGTAACCCAATACCCAACCTAGATATATCAACTATCTTTGACTGGTGGAGACATGTGAACATCTGCCTCCATGCCCCCTCTCTCTTTCTCTCTCTCATCACCTAGCTTCTCCTCTCCTTCATCTTCTCCTCTCGTTACTCCATCTCTTCCTCTCGGTACTCCTTCCCCCTTAGCTCTTCCTACATATCACCCTTCCTGTTAAAATAAAACTTTTTTCTCAAAATACAATTAGAGCATAATTATTCCTAATTGTACCAGTGAGGTACAAGATAGTCCTAATACCCAGTCCATCATTTTGTTGACTAACCAGAACCTCTGTTATCTCTCCTAACTAAAACACTTAGTTTTGAACCTGGCTTTTTTCTTGGTTTTAAAATGAATGGCAGCTGAAAACCATCCACTCAGATCTTTTCTCTCAAAGTAAATAGCCAGGATTGGCTATGAGACTATAGGTCTTCAACCCCATCAGAAATCCAGAATGACTGAGTTAACTGAAATTATGGGAAGCACTAAGCATACCTTCTAAAACTTAGCCAATTTATAGAGACCGCTGAACACTTGGAAAGCCCCTATACTACCGAACATTGGAGCATCAAATCTTCAGCTGACAGACCTTAGTGATGCAGAATTATTAAGGGCTGATTACTCTGTCTAGGCAGATATAATAAGTCGACTATTCTGCAAGTGTGTCTTTTTCTGGACAGTAATTTGTCTGTAGATGGAAAGAGGCAATTCTTGCCTAGTGGCTGTCACCACACAACTGGAGTATCTCCAAGGATGCTCAATTTCTTCTTAGAATCCATGACAGGAAGCTGTCAGGAGCAGACAGGTCTCTAATCAAAATGAACATTAATATATAAATATTTGTAATGTCAGTTCTATGGATTTCTGTCATTTTGAAAACCAACTATCCATGTAAGGCAATCTGGACTGTTGTCTGTTAACTCCTCTCAGCTATTTCTAAATAAAATACAGAAAACACCCTAACGTTAAACTCAAAGCCATGAATATGCTCTAGTCCCTTAACTCATAGGCTAACTGTCCCAAATCAGTTAAAAAAGTTAAAGAAGGACTGGGTCTAAGCCTTGTATTCCTAAATGTGTTATACAGGCACAATGCCCATGAGAGTATCAATATTCATCTCACTTTTATATCAATAAGAAGCTTGTACCAATGAAAACCATAACTTTGAAATCAAAGTAAATTTTGTGCCATTTAAGAAATTATAGCTTCATCTTGATATTAACAGATTTCTACCAATAGGTTATGGCTATGCAATAAGTCCTAGCTAATCCTCCCTGTTCCAACAAAACCACTACTTTCCCCTAGAAAGACAGACCAATATTAACCACCTTAGTCCCCAAGCCCAGGGAATAGGGGCACTGACTCTTCTTTAACTTCTTCAGGCTGGTTAAGGGCATTGAGATATTAGAAGTGGGGGGGGGAAGAGTAAATTGATAAGCCTCTGACAATGTGTCTTCACTGCATCTAGATGAAATTCCAGGACATCAGAGGTTTGGGCAGGACCTTCTGTTTTTAAAAGATGGAGGATTGTATGCCATTCTCAGAGAGGAATGTTGTTTCTATGTTGATCTTTCTGGAGTAATAAGAGACTCCATGAGCAAACTTAGGGAAAGACTAGATAAAAGACAGAAAGACTGAGAGGCACAACAAGGATGGTTCAAGGGCTGGTTTATCAGGACACCTTGGATGACTATGCTGATCTTCTCCCTTATGGGACCACTCCTGATTCTGCTTTTACTGCTGACTATAGGACCATGTGTTCTAAATAGGTTAGTTACTTTTGTTAGAGAAAAAGTAAGTGCTATACAGATTTCAATGCTGAGACAACAATATCAAGGATTATGGGGGCAAGATAATAATGAATATGATGACACAGATGTGTAGCTTCTAAGATTAGAACCACGGACAAGAGAAAGTGGGGAATGAAAGGAATGGAAATTTTCGAACCCCCCCAGCAGGTAGAATGGAGCCAGGCCAGCTATGTTCCACGAGCTTAGCAGACCACAGAAAGGCGGAACCAAGAATGCAGGTCAGCTGGTTCACGAGCTCTAGGTTCTAAGAACTGGCTAACCACATAGTAGATAGTCAAGCAAGATTAAATTCCTGAGGAAAGCATGTACAGGATGTTCCCCACATGAGTGACTAAATGATGGGCTGGTACTTTCCATTGATACTCCCCCTCACTCCCCTTCATTTGTAGTTTTTTCCTTTAAATACCCCTCACATTCTGCACTTGGGGTTGAACTCCTCTGCCCCTGCGCAGGTTATGAGTCTCAACCTCAGCCGGCTGATCCTGAAATAAAATCTCTTGCTGTTTGCATCAAAATCGGTGTCTTGCGAGTTATTGGGTAGCCATGATATCCCGAAACTTGAGTGAGGATCTCCCCTCTCGGGGGTCTTTCAAAGTGACTTTTCACTTGAGTACATGGTAGGACGTTATTCATTCAATACTTTCATAGTTAGGTTGCTTGAAATAGAATTGTTCATTATTGTGGGCTTTTGGGGTTCCTGCTTGGAATTTAAGAATAAAGATTTGGAGACATCTGTATAGCATAAGGCAGTCGGCCTGTTTCCTGGAGCAGTTTCTCAGCTAGCCCACCAGACTCAACCCAAATTCCCTGCCACAGCACCTCTCCATGTGGCTCCCATTGTTCTACATCCTTGCCATGCTTCTGTCTCCCACTTCTGTCCTTCTGACCTCTGTCCTGTCATTCTGCCCCAGCTCCAGGCACCAGCTCTTTATTCTGCAAAGGATCACATTCCTTATCTAGTCAGTCTAAACTGATCAGCAGCAGGGCAATGCTCAGTCCATCTGTCTGTGTTTCCTTTGGCATTGAGAGCTATGAGACCTTCACCACAGCTTGCTTTTTAACATGATAATCTCAGAGAATCATCTTTCCGCTGGTGAGGTGGGGCAAGAGTTTACCAGTAGAAAGCAGGTAATGGACCATGGCAATGACAATACCAATTATCCTGCCAGTACTTGCCTCTGCCAGCACAGCAATTAACATTTAAAAATACAGGGGCATACCCACACAGCTATTTGATATAATATATGCAGGTGCAGGTCACTCCAACAGTTCATTAGTAAATTTATATCTTAGTGCAGTGTATTCTATTTTACAAAAAGCAACTGGTCCATTGATTGGGGTATTCTACAGTATGCTTCTTCCTCAGAATCTCTTGGAGACTGGCTACAGGATATCCTTTGATACATAATCCACAGATGTTAAGTCTTTCATAAACAGCAAGATATCCACATATAACCTAGAAGTATACTTCCCAAACAACTTTCTGTTTGTTTAACACCAATATAATGTACATGCTATCTAAACTGGCTTCACATGTTTAGGACAGACAATTCCCCTAATGTTTTTGTGTGGAACCTGTCAATAGAGAGAGAGGACAGCTGTTTTCTTTAAAAAAAAAATCCTAAAGCTTGGGGTTTTGTAATGCTAGTAAGGCAAAGAATTGAAGAGTTTAGTTAGAAACTGAGTCAGCTTTGTTCATAGTAATTGGCGTACACGTAACAGTTGTATCCCAGTGTTTTAAACGGAGATATTCCTCACATTGAGTGGAAGTGACTTTCTGAAGAACAGCCTCACTGAACTAGTAGGTCAGCTATCTCAGGATTTAGGTGATGT
The DNA here is from genome assembly GCF_011762505.2 of Arvicanthis niloticus. Lineage (NCBI taxonomy): Eukaryota > Metazoa > Chordata > Mammalia > Rodentia > Muridae > Arvicanthis > Arvicanthis niloticus. The sequence goes on from NC_047666.1 coordinate 4,872,170, forward strand.
CCCCATTCCTGGCAAAAGAAATGTATCTTTGATTTTTTGTCAGTCTACTGAATACAAGATACCATGTCAGAACTGCACAGGGATTCTTCCTGCCTCTTTCTTTCTCTCTCTCTCTCTCTCTCTCTCTCTCTCTCTCTCTCTCTTTCTTTCTTTCTTTCTTTCTTTTGGTTTGATTTTTCAAGACTGGAGTTATTTATGTAGCCCTCACTGTCCTGGAACTCACTCTGTAGATCAGGTTGGCCTTGAACTCTCAGAGATCTAAATGCCTTTGATTTCCAAGTGCTGGGATTAAAACTGTGTGCTACCACTGCCTGGCTGCACAAAGATCCTTAAAGATTTTCAAACTCAGAGTTCCTTCCTGTCCTTTCCTCTTCTTTGTTGGACAAGGCTGGTTGTACAGCTAGTTTTGTAGTTTTTGTTTTTGTTTTGTTTATTTTGCAGAAATTGATGGAATTTTCCAGATACAAGTCTTCAGAATCATTATTACACATCTCCATTTACAAATGGGCTCCCCTGTAGGCAACACTCATGCCAGTTGGAATTGTTTCTCACCTGAGAATAATGGCTAATTGTCGCTACCCACATCCGACCCATAGAATAAAGCAACGGCAACCGTGTTCTTCTTCAAGCGGTTTATTCAGCTATCCCTGTACATCGAGCTGCTGCTTCTTCTTCTTCTTCTTCTTCTTCTTCTTCTTCTTCTTCTTCTTCTTCTTCTTCTTCTTCTTCTTCTTCTTCTTCTTCTTCTGCTTCTTCTTCTTCTTCTTCTTCTTCTTCTTCTTCTTCTTCTTCTTCTTCTTCTTCTTCTTCTTCTTCTTCTTCTTCCTTCTCTCTCTCTCTCTCTCTCTCTCTCTCTCTTCCTCTCTCTCTCTTTTCTCTTTCTCTTTTCTTCTTTCCCAGCTCCCGCAGCCCCTTATAAGCATTGCCTACATTTTTTCAGCAACTGCCACGAAGTCACTGGTGATTGGCCATTCTCAATGATGCGAGGTGGGGTGATTGGGTAACCACACCTCTCAGCGCATACAACTCCATATATGGAGTTGTCTTTTCTCTCAAGCAATGGCTATGCCAAGCGCCACCTTGTAATGGTGAGAGCGGAGCCACTTCCCACAGCTCCTCCTTTTTTGTTTTATGCAAGCAGGACATAGAGGTCTGACCCCCTGTATTTGAAGGAATATTGTCAACCCCATTTTCACCACCTGCCATCTACAGTATGGTTATCATGGGCAACCCAACCCAATGCTGTTTTCCAGGGGACAGGAACTAGGGCAAAACCTGTATGCAGTCAGACATATGTTCGGGGGTGTACAGCACCCTCTGCGGTGCTACACCCTATATCCTGCTGCATGTTACAACTCAGAGCTCTTCAAATAGCTTAGCCAGATTTTCGGGGACTGGCCTCCTTCAAGAGCAGTAAATGCTTGAACAATCATGGCATTAGCATTGCGCTGTTGCATACGCATCTTCAGAATGGACCATAGTGCTAGGCAACTGACAAGAACAAGGCAAAAAGCTAAGGGCTGCAATTCCCACCCATTCTTTTAGGTGGTTCATTGCAGATCGGATCCAGGGGGCCAGGACCTCAGCAACAGACATGTCAACACAGGTGGAATTCACGTGCACCATGGCTAGCCACAGCTTCTGCATCAAGCCATCGAAATCTTCCATCCAATTTCCTGTAAAATACTGAGACAAATTTCTAGACAAATGAGCTGCTTGACTTGCATTTTCATATCTTACAGATGTCACACAAAAACCTGTATACTTCCACTGACAGCCCAACTGAGCTAATTCCATGAGCATGTCTACTTGCTCCTGGACTAGATCCACTCTTTGATTCTCTAGCATAATGCTGGCTCTCAATTGAGAATTAATCTGCCTCTGTGTATCCAGGGCCATAGCCGCATTGGCCTGCTGCAGTAGCAGCAGTAGCTGACACTGCAATAGGTGTCACAATGGTGGCAGTGATACCAAAATCCCTGCGTGTCCTAAACAGGGTCGTAGCTGATGGTGCCTCCAAATGATTTCCCTTTTTGCACTTCGGATATAAACCTGGAGTTCGGCTTCTTTGATCCTGATTACCCTGCAGCTGTGAGCATTGACGATTCAGGTGTCCTGGTTGCCCGAACTTAAAGCATGCATTATTATTTGCTGCACCTGTACCGTGAGTCATTTGCATCACAGCAGCAGCTAGCCCTGCATTAGATAAAGGTCCTCCTATTTCCCTCATATTTAGACCAAACAAAATTTTTTTGTCTTTCTAGCTGTAATTTCAGGAGAAAACCACCCTGTCACTGAGATTTTTCTAAGAAAAACAACTCTTCTTTATCATAGAAGCCAAAAAGCTGCTGGGCCTTTTAAAAGCAGCTTATGCTGACAATCAGTTCCTGGAAAGGTTTTTCCAGCTCAGCTCGACTCTTAGCTACAGGTGTAGGGTAACTTATCAACCTCTGCTGTGCATATTAAGACTGCCTTTCAAACCAAGGTAAACTAGATCAAAGGCTGGATCAAGCAGTTTTAACGATCTTTTCTTTTGAACCTGAAACATAGAACACCATAAAACATAGACCACAAATCATTCAAACAACAATTGACACACGTGGACATTGGTGCACCAAGGATAAGACAATAAACAAAGAAAGCAGAACTAAGGATTTCTCCTGTGGAAGAGAGAAACTCAAGACGTCTCCTGAATTTTCTCTTGTTCCTAGGAGAGCTCTGAAACAGCCTTTTCATTCTTTTTTGCTGACACAACCCAGAGAGAGAACAACTGATTTTCAAAACCCTTTTTCTCTCTGATATTCAAGATGGTCCATCTACCTTGTCCTAAAAGCATGTCCTGATCCCATTGTTGCTGTCCGGCCGCCTGATTTTGAGCCACATATTCAGCTGAATAGTCTATGAAATAGGCTTTCCAATCTAAATATTGGCCAGGTGTTAAGCAGGCCCGTGCAAGCCTTGTACCAATGAAATCCTTGAATTTACATCAGCTTAGTAACAATTATACAGATTTCTACCAGTAGATTATAGCTGTGTAATCAATTTTACCTCTTACAAATCTCAAAACAAATTTTAGTATCAAGATAATTATTTTGTTTGATTCTCTGGAATCTAGTCTTCTGGAGGCCTACCTCTGTCATATCTGATTCATATAATTCTGGAAGATATAACTACTACCTTAATGACCTCATCAAAAAACTCATAGAAAAACCTTTTTTCTCAAATTAGCCTTTCCTTAAGCCAGTAACCAGAAAAACCTTTACATTGACCTTTTGTCCAGAGGAAAAATATAATTATACAACTCAAAATCACACCCATTTTAAAAGTTAAATCAATTAACATTATCATTCTTGGACCCTTCGTATCTTGGCCATCTGAAGATCCTCCCCGAAACCGAAACCTCATCCACGGCCTGTAAGAACTTTTCCAAAGTAGCCTTCTTAAGCTCTACTCCTTTCAATTTTTCTGCTTAACTTGTCCCAAAACCGGGAACTTTATAGTCTCTAAACTGAGAACTTATCCTTGTCCCACTTACCTGGGAACTTTATAGTCTCTTCCAAGAGCCTGACTTGTTCCACTAACCAAGAACCTACTTTCACTTTCAACTGTCACTTTCAACTGTCATTTCCAACTCATCCCAATACTGGGAACCTATCTTGTCTCCTACCCGAGAACTTAACTTGTCCCACTTACCTGGGAACCTATCTTGTCTCCTACCCGAGAACCTAACTTGTCCCACTTACCTGGGAACTTACCCAGTCAACTGTCCTGAAGCCACAAGAAATTCTGAACACGTCCTGAGAGGTTTCGGTGATTCCCGGGTTTCGGCACCACTTATTGATATCCACATCCAACCAGCGGAATAAGGCAATGGCAACCGTGTTCTTCTTCAAGCGGTTTATTTAGCTATTCCTGTACAGCGAGCTTCTTTCTCTCTCTCTCTCTCTCTCTCTCTCTCTCTCTCTCTCTCTCTCTCTCCTCTTTTCTTCTTTCCCAGCTCCCACAGCCCCTTATAAGCATTGCCTTCATCCTATCAGCAGCTGCCACGAAGTCACTGGAGATTGGCCATTCTCAATGATGTGAGGTGGGGTGATCGGGTAACCACACCTCTCAGTGCATACAACTCCATATATGGAGTTATCTTTTCTCTCAAGCAATGCCTATGCCAAGTGCCACCTTGTAATGGTGAGAGCAGAGCCGCTTCCCACAGCTAATGAAAAGCATGTACTTTGTGTGTGTGTGTGTGTTCTGAGGAGTACTGAAGTTCTCCAATTGAATGCTATCTCAATACCCCAAAAGCATCTTCAACTGCTTAACTTGTTCAATGCAAGTCCTTGTTTATTAATTTATTGTAGCATATTGGACTGAGGATGAATTTTAGTGATAACGCACTTACCTACTCGCAGGCAAAAGGTTCTGGGTTCTGTCCAACACAGCCTTTGGTTGTAGAAAATTATATATGGAATGTAAAAGTATAGTTTTTTTTATGAAAAATAAAATAATAAAATATGTTGTAAATCGAGTGTAAGGTTATATTAGCAAAAGAAAATTATGGTTTAATCTCAAGAGAATTGGCAGAAGTATAATTATCTGATTTTCATAAAAGATCAGGAGAGAATAATACTGGTGGGAGTGGGGAGAAAATTAAAAATAAGAGGTCCAAAATACCTTTAATAGTTTAACCAAGGTATAAGTGTTCAAGAATTTGCTGAGAATGATACCCCAAACTCAAATAGTATGCAAAAGCAAAGAGTTTTTATTTACCTGAATTTCTTTTTGTTTGTTTGTTTTTTTCGTTTTGAGACAGGGTTTCTCTGTGTAGTCCTGGCTGTCCTGGAACTCATTCTGTAGACCAGGCTGGCCTCGAACTCAGAAATCTGCCTGTCTCTGCCTCCCAAGTGCTGGGTTTAAAGGCATGCGCCACCTGAATTTCCTGCATTCACAGTTTTCTCCATTCAGGAATGGATACCCCCTAGTGGACTTGCAGGCCTAGCTTTTATTGTCAGTTAGGGGAATTCCAGGGAGGGGTATGTGCCCTTTTATCTTAATTGGTTAGCTCTATTTCTAGGAGTCTGGCTGATTCTGCAGTTGGTTAGGCTATGGAGATTTACTGAGGGGATACTTTCTCATTCTAGCTACCTATTCTTAATTCAGGGTGGATGACAAGATGTCCTAGGATTGGCTGCCCACTACTGTGGTTTGCTGACCACAGGTTCCTGGATCCAGGTTCTCAATTCTGGGATACTTAGGCCTAGTCTTCCAAACTAAACTCTCAGTTGGCATCCTGTAATGGAGTCAGCCTTGTCTGAGCTTAGTCCTTTCAAAGGATAGAATGAAGTTTTGTTTATATTGGAACTTATTTATAATGGGTTATTTCATTAAACCATATTGTTTCATGCATGCATAGAAGATGAGTAATTATCATGACTGTGATAATAAATGGAAAAATAAAATGAAAGGCAAAGAAGAGTGTGAAGGAATCTTATTAATTGATAATCCCCAGAGCTGCTTGACTACATGTACAGGGGATGTAAGAGGCAGCTGATCTGAGATTTGTAGTAACAGTTGCTCCTGAAAGGAATATTTGCCATCACAGTAAGACATAGCCTATAAAAGCTTCCACTATAACTGATATACTGAATATAATTCTAGGGCTTTCAGCTTATAGAAATGTATACAAACCATAGTACAGTCTTTGTCCTGCATGAAAAAATGAATAGACAAAAAATTTTAAAAGTTGCACTGTGTATGACAATATCGAATGATTCAGTTATAGCTGACCTTTTAGCCATATATGCATAATAGATGCCATTTTTGTGTGTGTTACACATACAGTGAATTGCCAGGGATTATTTTCAGGATTAATCAGATGGTGATCAGGAAACCAAATTTTCATAATGCTGAAATATTAGACAATGAGGGTAAATCAGTGAGTGTGTAGTTAATAGTTTTGATGAAGGGCAAGTTTTTCAAATATTGGTCAGTAATGTTTCTGTAGATGAAGAGCAAAGATTATTTTGTACAGTTGGTCATTGTTTAGAAATCACATAAAAATTATAGAAGGAGATAATTATCAGTAATAATGTTTTGGTGGACTTTTAAAGGAATTAATTATACTTTAGTTATTAGTTTGGGGTTTGAGTGGTATTTGACTATACTAGTGTGACCAAATTATAGGGGGTCAAATCCAATCATCTGAGGGATTATTAGGAGTTTTCCTGGAGTTGGTCATGTTGGTGCAATTAGAACATTATAATGTTGTAGAAGTTGCTGAATTGAATAAAATGAGAAACAGAATAACTTATGGTGGTGAAGAGAATGATCTTGACAGACATGGTATAAGTCATTGGTTAATGGTTGTTGCTGGCAGGTTGTTTTATGTACTTAATTTCAAGTATTTTTGTTGTTATCTAAATGCTGAAGAAAATTGAATGGTATAGATCATGATAGAAAGCAATATAATGAAGAAAGAAGGGAAATACAATATATTCTTTTTGATTTTATGTGATTTTTTTGAGGCAGATGTTTGAATAGTTTTAGGAGCTACTTTTCCCAATCACGTCTAGATTTAAAGCTCTATTTTTTAAAAGACTTTTGATTTTTACCTACAAAAGTAATATATAGATCAAGTATGCAGTTCAGAATATAGGCAGTTTTGTCATTGACAAAATATTCTGCCTTCTGCCATCAACTAGTCCCATTATGATGTTCATTTGCCAGACTTTGAGACAATCACAGCTGTCAGCCTTTGTCATTGAAATATGAGTAGTAACAGAATATTCAAACATGGTTGTTCAGGCAATTGTATAAGACATGCTAATTACATTAACAGACAAAAGAGCAACATGCAATATTAACTGTAAAAATTATTCTTAAAGCTATATATAATTATATCATTATATATTTTCTTAATCTTGCTACTGAGAAACTGAGGTAGGATTGTCAGCCTAGGCAAAATATTAAAATCCTGCCTCAGAACAACAACAACACAAGAACAACAACAGAAGCAACAGCAACATTAACAACTGCCAGCAACAATAGGTAAAGTTACTTGCTGTATAAACCTGACATCCTGAGTTCAATCCCAGAACCACTTGTGAGAAGGGAGAAAACAGATTCCTAGAAGTTGCCAACCACCCCCTCCACACCACAAATAAATAAATGTAAAAAAAAAAAAAAAAAAACGACTTGTCACAGAGCTAGTTCTAGTCCCTTTATCTCCTATTTTCTAGGTATTTTCCTTCTGTTCAGGGTCTCTATGTACTTTAGCCTGTCTTCAAACTTTTCATCCTCTTGCCTCCCAACTTACAGGATTATGGTCATTAAAACTGTACTTTTAATGATCATAAATTTTTAAAATAATGAATTTTGGTAAGCTATAGTTGAAAAAGACATAGAAGTTTAAGGGTTACATGTAGATGAAGATAATTTAGTTGTGAGATGAAGGGTTTATTAGTTTAAAGTCTTTGATTATTGTGAAGCCAAGACTCATAATAAGAAAACTTGGTAGAGTGAACGGTATTACTCAAGGACTGTTTAATGAAGTAATATTGTCTAAAAATCCTATGGAGATATTTTCTAATTACATGGTATTTTAACATGTCAGGTTTCACTTGTGTTAACATATTAATCAGGGTTTTCAAGAGGAACAGAATTTAAAATGAATCTATGTCTGTATATAGAAAATAAAAAGGAGACTTATTAGAATAGCTTACAGGCTGTGGTCCAGCTAATCCAACAATGGCTGCCTGCTAACAAAAGACTTCAGAATCTAGTAGCTGTTTATTCTATAAGGCTGGATGTGTAAGTTTGTCTTCCATATGTACTAGAATCCTGAAGAAGTGGGCTCTAATGGCAGTGAAGGAATTTTTACTATTGAGAATGAGAGCTAGCAGACAAAAAGAGAGAACTTCCTTCTGTGTCTCTTTCATAGGCTCCCAGCAGCATTTGTAACCCAGATTAAAGGTGGACCTTCCCACTTTAAAAGATCTGTATTAAAGGTTTTTCATCCTACCTCAAAAATCCAAGTTTAAAGTGGGTCTTTTCACTGAAAATGATTTAAGAAGAAAAAACTTTTACAGGCGTGCCCAGAGTTAATTTGAGTTCTAATTAATTCCAGACAGAATCAAATTAACAACCAAGACTAACCATCACAGTTTGTAAGGGTAAAAATCAAGATGATCGCAAGCAACAAAAAAATTATTTCATGTTGCTCTACACAGCTGTTTGGGAAGTGGCAATGAATGCAATTAGTGAGAGTCAGCTGTTCTGTGACATGTTGGTGCATTCAATGCTAAGGTCTTTCACATACATTCTTGTTAAAATGGTATTTTGTGGTATTCTAGTAAATGGTAGTTTTTTACTTATAAGTGAGAAAGTAGTGTATGATATAGTTTTTGCTGTGCCCCCATTTTTCAGATGTGTTTATTTCAGATGTAGTTTATTACTGAGAGTATAAATAGTGTATTCTGAATATTATATAGTATGTCTTTCAAAATATAATATGTGTTTAAATATGAAAAAGTTGACTGGATGTGAATAAAACAAAGATGTCTGAGACCACCAGAACTGCTTTGGAGCTCTGGAGAATTTGAGAGACACACCACCCTGATTCTGGGCAACAGCTGGAGACAAGTCTCAACAATAGTCCCATATTTATAGTGTTTCAGAAACCAGAACTTTGAACCAGGCCAATGACTCACTGCAATAAATATTTGCACGTAAAGCTGTTTGGGTGAAAAAATATACTGTGTGACACATGTAATTTTCAGTGCCCTTATGATAAGCAAATATGCCATGGATAGGTATGAAAGATGGAGGAATCTTGGGAGTGGTGAGTGCACAGTGAAGACAGTTGGAACTAAAGACATGATGGTGGTAACTGATGTGAGAGAAGGCTGCTGTGGACAAGGGGCATGGCCTTGCTGAGTAGAACCAACAAGTGGTACACAGCACCCTTGAGCTTCTGAAGGTCATGTGTTGTCTGCGTTGAAGATCATTTTTCTCGATTAGACCTCTTCAAAAGACCTCTATGGTTCATGCTGAGCCTGGAGGTCATGTTGGTATCTTTGGTCTTCTGCTCCAGGCCATGTTGAGGCCAAGGGTTCATGTGGGTGTCACTGAAGATCATGAGGATGTCCATGCTACTGTCAGAGGCCAGGTAAACATCTGTAGCCTGTGCTAACACAGGAAATCATATTAGTGTCCATGGTACAGATTGCTGCTTGAGGTCATGTTGATGTGAATGCCCTGTGCTGCTACCTGAGAACATGTTGATGTCTGTGGTCTATGCTGCTGCAGAGAACCACATCTGGGTCTATTATCTTTTTGCAGCTGGGGATCATGATGATGTCTATGACCTATGTTACCACCAATTGCCAGGTAGATGTTGCTGGTCTGTGCTGATGCCTGAAGCCGTGTTGATGTCCGTGGCCTGTGCTATAGAGGTCTATGATGGTGTCTGTGGCCTGTGCTATAGCAGAGGGCCATGCTGATGTGCATGGTTTGTATTCCCACCAGAGACCATTCTCCCTGATTTGGATTAGCGGGGCAAATTAGTACTGTTGGTGTGAGTACTATTTTTTATTATTATGGCTACAAGCCCTCAGTGATGTCACGTTAGCAAGGATAGCTATAATTGTGTGTGTTGCTAACAGATCAATAAATAATTTTAGGTCTGCTTGATATAGGTGAATAGAACTCATAAATACATATCCTGAAGATAAATTTGAGCAAATACAACCTACTATTAAAAAGACAGGCTTCAGAATAAGGAGGATATGGATTTAAATTCTGACTCAGCTCTTAATATGGGTAAACTTAGAATAATCTCTTGACTATTCTAGCCCTTGTTTTTTCTTATTTAAACAGATTGTTTGTAGGGAAAACAGAATTTATTTTGAAACTTTTAATACCATACAGCATGAAAAGGCTATGATAGTAGTAATTGCACTGGGACTGAGAACAAACTGTGATTGTTCTGAGTACATGAGCATGTGTCCATATTAGTTTACTGTGCTGCGATGATTACAGATCATGCCTGAAGGCTGATGCCTAGCTTAGGCTGAAGTGGGCACTGAGGATTTACAAGCTGTGTTGTTCGTACTCTCTTCCCTCTATTCTGCTTTCCTGGACCATAGGTAGACTCTCACTTAATATCAGTTAGTCAAAACTATTCTTCTCAGTGTGACCACCCAGGCTCTTGTTTGGACAAACACTCTGAATTACGATGGACAGTGATGTTGGATACAGATGCTATCAGAATCCTGCTGATGATTCCTAGATTCTCTCATTTCTATGTGGCACAGATAACTTCCATTTGACAGAATTTTTCTCTCTGTGCTTGCATGAGATAGACTAAAAGAACTCTTAATCACTGGCTTGTGAGACTCAAGGTATCAATATACTATTCCATCTCTGGTAGAGTGGTTCTGTGGTGTGGTGTTTCAAAGAGTTTTCAAATTAATAGGATTTAGGTCCAATACCTATTTCTGTGGTTGGCTCAACTGTGAATTGTATCTTTCCACTGTGTTACCTTCCCACCCGATTGTCTTGTTCTCTATCCCTTTCAAATCTATCTGAATTTTTGTCTTAGACTCTGTTTTTGGAAGAATGCAAGGAGAAAATAAATTGAGTTTTAGTTGTTTCAAGTAGCCTCAGTAGAAGCAAAGGAAAGGTAGATAAATGCTTACATTTTAAAATGCTTTCACAAAAATAGTAAAATCAAGGCTGTAGGTTTTTTGTTAGGTAACTAAATAAAAACATATCTTGAGTAGAATTCTACACATTATGGACCCTTTGTAAGGTAATGTTTGGATCATGATGCATCAACCTAGCAAAAACCAGGCTGAGAGACAGGATAAGCAATGGTAGTACTGAGTGTTTTCTCCTTCATTTTTCATGCAATAGAAGTGCTAACTCTGATAATCACTTGGAAGCCATGTTCTGTGGAGTCAATAGTCACAATTCATTTTGTTTTCTATGTGCCAAGAGCAGCAAATCATATATATATATATATATATATATATATATATATATAGCACTGCTGCATACACAGTGGCCTCACTAATACCAGCCTTGTGGTTTTCTTTGCCAGCATGTGTTAACTTTTTCCAACTGTTTTTATCTTTCAAAAGCTCTATGAAACTTGTCTTGTTAAAGAAAGAAAGGAAGAGAGAAACAAAGAAAGAAAGAAAGAAAGAAAGAAAGAAAGGAAGAAAGGAAGGAAGGAAGGAAGAAAGAGACAATTTGTGAAAAAGGGTTAAATTTTCTTATGTAATGTACAAATTCTCTGCTGCAATTGGGGTATAGAGGGTAAAGAGCACTATATTAAATATATTAAGGTTTGTTAGAAATATAGTATGAATGATCAAGAGAACAATGATAAAAATCACATAGTTTTAATTGAAAAACTAATCAAAAATCAATTTATAAGTAGTTTTTCTGGGTAACCCTGACTATCCTGAACTAGCTATGTAGAGCAGGATGGCCTCAGGCTCATAGATATGGCTGTCTCTGCCTCCAGAGTACTGGAATTAAGGGCATATACTACCACCACGCCCAGCCAATTACCCTTATCTCCGCTGTAAGCCCAACAATATTTATGGAGATATGAACCAACATTTTTTTGCATTGTGTGACTAGTTTTAATTTTTAACCTGACATAATCTAGTCATATAGGATCTTTGAGAAATTTTGTAAAGGATAATCTTAATTACGTTAGTTTATGTGGGAAGATGCATTCATTGTAAGTTTAGGAAAAACTTGAAAAAAATGGAGCTGAACGCTAGCATTTATGAATTAATTCATTTCTTTCTGCTTTGTGAGTATGAGTATATGTGACCAGTTGTCTCTAGCAGTTTTCACTGTGATTTTCCCACAGTAATGGGCTGTCACCTGGAACTATGAGTTGAAATTGCTTTTGTCAGAATACTTCCTAATAGCAACAGAAATGAAAAGTAAGACAGATCTTAGCCCATCTGAGATTTGGGGTTCTTTGCTTTTTTCACTTCCGATGGTCTCAGGGAACGCATTTCATGTTCCAGGTTCAGTTTTGGTAATTACCTCTCAACGGCATGCCTATTGAAGTTAATAGAAGGTATTGTAGTATTTGTTCTGTTCCGAGAAAAGCAAGCATAAGTGTTATTACCCATTCTTTGCAACAATGTTTCTTTAATACTTATTTTCTGAAGGCTTCTCTGTGTGATAGAAGGATCAAAAATAATCTTAGCTTATGCCTGCAAGTAGCAAGAGTTTAGTTGGAGACATGAACACATGGACAAGTAATTATTAAAAGATTTGTTTTGGACTGAAAGTAATTGTGTCTGCAAAAAAAAAATAGTATTCTCTTAGATGACACATCTGTATTTCATCTTAGCTTTGTCAAACTAATTGTGCATGTCTCTTGGAGATTGCCTTTCTCTTTTTTGAATTCTTGCTGTTTTTTTCTGTGCTTCAAATCTTCTTCACTTTGCCCAGGGCAATTAAACACTAGAAAATAGTGCTTCTGCTCCCCTTCAGGGCATAGAGGAACTGAAATTTTAGTCCACATAGAATCTTATAAATGAAAGTCTGTGGTGTTGTTAGGCATATCAGGTAAACAATGGGACCAAGTCAAGTAATAAATGCATAAACAAAAGGAGTATGTAGAAGAGTCGAGACTGAGCTGAAACACGAAGATCAAAATAGACTAGCCAATCTGCAGAGGAAGCTTGGAAACCCTTATCTATGCTTCATCTAATGAGAAGAGCTTGTGAGAAAAGAACCTTTGAACTTCACATGAGAGCTAGAGGGACTATAAAGTTCAATATTTTGTGTAGCAAGATGGTTTGGGGGATCTGGTTCTCACTTCACTAGCCCATTTCCATTCCTGGGACTGCGTTTTTTTTTTTCTTCTTACTAATCTGTCTACCTTTCTCTCTCTATTTCTAATTGTGTATCCTGGTGCAATCTTTACCCCTCTGACATAAGAGCCTGAGACTGGATGTTCTTTGAACTCAGGTCTACAGCTCAGAACTGTTAAACACATTTTCCTCAACAGGCTGGGTTTTCTCACTGTTTCCTCTGCCTTCCATGAATGACTTTAAAGGCATAAGTTTTTCTCTATCTCTCTTCTCCTGGTAGCTGCAGGGATTTCTCTCTTGCTTAAACTTGTTTTTCTCTCAAACTCTAGTATGATTGCCAAATGATTTTACCAATGAGACCAAGAATACAAAAAAAAAAAAAAAAAAAAAAAAAAAAAAAAAAAAAAAAAAAAAAAAAAAAAAAGGAAAGAAACTGAGTTTCCGGGGTAACAATATGTCAGTGTAATATAGTATCATACAAATATACAATATGGATGAACTTGGAAAGCATTAAACTAACTGAAAGAAAAAATTACAGAAAATATGTACTGTATAGTTTCACTTACATGAACTATTCAAAATACATACATCTATAGAGACAGGAAGAAGATTATCAGTTGGTGGAGGGAAAGGAACATTAAAAGGTACTGAGAATGGGCATGAGATAGCTTTGTAGACTGATGGAGATCTTTAGAATGAATTCCTGGTGATGCTGTCCAAATGTAAACGTACTGAAAACCATTGAATCACAAACTTTTAAAGGCTCAATTTTATGGTATGGATTTGATAATTTTTAGCATAAATTTTATGAATTATATCTCAATGTTAGGTGGTTATTAGTGCTTTGGTGGTTTGGGGGATACTATGAATAGATCCTTCCCACATAGATAGTTTAGAGCCTGTTTTAAAAAAGAAAATTGGAAAAAACAGGACTTTAATTGCTGGTCAGAAGAATGGGACCTAAGCCATATCTCTTGTTTTGGGAAGAGATTTGACATCCTTAACTTTCCAAAATGACAGAAATGAGTAACTGTGGCAGCCAGGCTGAAGGAGGCCTGGATTTTATATGATGGCGATATAACAGGAGGTTTACAGATGAAGAACAAAGACACATTTTTGGCACTTCCAGAAAGGACAAATCTAAACAGGTTATCAGTCACCTAGACATAAGAAAGTCCCCCAAGAAAAGCTACTTATTCTAGAAACTTTGGAAAGTAGTCTAAAAACTACTGTGTAGGTCAGGACAATGGTCTATTTGGCTATTGGCTGCTCTTTGTGAATGTGTTTTGCATGCATAGTTTTCTAATGAACTATCTTTATATTCTATACTACACTGTTTGTGCCAGATGTGAATTCTTTTGATGGAGATCATAAGGTCTAGGGAATCAGGGAACACAGATCAAGGTCCTAATCACATCCATATAACTGTTATCTTATAATACAGATTTTGAGGGTTTACTTAATATTAGGATGCATACTGTCTATGATTATAATCCATGTTGCTTCTCTTCTCCAACTAAACACCTGTGGATTTATACTCCATAAGAGCAGGACTCTGCAGAACTCACATATTCTCTTGAGTCCCTTAAAAATGTCATATCATTGTTTATAAAAGCTCCAGTGAAGTGGAAGGAATATGTAAAAAGAAAAAGTGCCCAGTATAACTCCACCATAAAACTATTCCATTAAATCATCACAGATTTTAAAATGAAGTTTTTTCTATTTTTGTATAATCCATATATTAATGCTCTCTCATGTGTGCAGCTAACAATGATTTTTCCCCTTTCTGTGATCTTCTTTTGATTTGATTGGTGGTTTTCTTTGTTAATTGTACTCAATTCCTGAGCAAATGGAGTCCTATTCCCAAAGTCTCTTCCTTTACCTTTTCTGTAGTGTATGGTCTGTTTTTTCTTCTGGCATATTCAGTGTTTCAGGTTTCCCATTGAGGTCTCTGACCTGTTTGGAGTTGATTTTTGTATAGGGTAATAGGAATTTGTCTAACTTCATTCTTTTAAATTTGGACATGTAGTTTTTCCAATACCATTTGAAGATACTGTCATTCCACCAGTGACATCTTTGTCAAATATGACATAGCTGCAAATATGCACTCATATTTGGGTTTCCCCTTTGGTTCAGTTAATATATATGTCTGTCTTTTGTGCTAGTATCATGGTGTTTTATTGCAGCTCTGAAGTACAGAATACAGGAATATGGTATGGCCAACACTCTAGTATTGTTCTTGGCTTCAGGATTGCCTTGGCTATTTGGAAGTTTTGAAATTCCATATGAATTTTAGGATTTTTTTTATTTCTGTGAAGAATGTGATGGGGCATTTGATTGGGATTGCATTTAATCTGTAAAATGCTTTGTATATGATAATCATTTTGACATTAATTTTAAGACTCTATGAACATAAGAAGATTTTCCACCTTCTTTCCACTGTATTTCTCAAACATTTTCTTCAAAGAGTTGAAGTTTTCATTGTAGAATTAAAAAACAAAACAAAACAAGAAAACAAAGGAACCAATTAAAAATGGGCTGCAGTTCCAAACAGGAAGTTTTCAAAACACCAAAGAAGTTGTAATTAGCAAGTGGAGGTGTCTCAGAGCAGGGAATGGTAGCAGAATGGAATTCACACCCTTAGATCCTTTTCCCAAGAGAAGAATTACTGAAACAAGCAGAGCATCCCCACCCATGAACACTGTCATGAAGAACACTGAAGCAGAGGAAAACACAAAGTGCCAAGCAGGAGGAGATGCTGATTAAAGCTGGGACATCTACTTCATTTGCATTTCTTATTTTCATCTAAGCTTTGTGTCCTTCCTTGTTCAGATATTGTGTTTCAGCTTGAATCTCACCTACTAGGCTTCTATGACTCCCCTTCTTTATCTGTACCTACTCTGCTCCATTAACCTTACTATTCCCCACAAGTTTAATGAAGATCCTTCTCCTTCAGGCTTCACCTTTTCTTTTCAGTTTTCTGCTTCCATCTTCATTTGGATACTTCATTATTAATGTGTTTAGCTCTAACAAGTATTAACTATGCTTTCTGCTGACATGATCCTTTTGTCACCATCTCTGATCCTTATGCCCAAGTGAACTACTTACTTGTCTTCTATCACAAGTTAACTCGGGAAATGCTATCAAAGCAACCCCACCCTTTAGAAAATGTAAACCCAAAAGCAGTCAACCAACCAAGAAGACTCACAGAAAAGAAAATGAACAACAAAAAGTGGATAAAGGGGAAAAAACATATCCACCTATTCAGTGGATTCACAAACACAGCAAAGGAATTTTAAAAATGAAGCAACAGTCACCACGCCACCTCAGTACCAGATTGCAAAATGGAAACAGATACTTGCAGCTTATTAGCCAGCCCTCGTTCATTTGATGGGATCAATTCAGTAAGAATGCCGAATCATTTGCACTTAACAGATATCTCCAGAACATTTCATACAGCAGCTGAGAAATAGGTGTTCTTTTCAGTGACCCACAGAACCTCCTCTAAAATCAACAAGATTGTAAGTCACAAAGAAACCTTAGCAAACAGAGTGGTTCTTTGGATTTTTATTAGACCTGCGTAAAGTAAAATTAGAAGGAGTAGGAACACACCAGACTACACAAATATTTGGAGAAATCAAAAGTGGTATATTAAAGGAACCACTAAGTAAAAAGATTAAGATTTCTAGAATCAGGTGAAATCAAAGCACAGCTCAAAACTTTCAGATCCAACGAACAGAGTTCTAGAAATAAAGGCTGTTGATGTCAAGTTAGAGTGTTAGGGATGACTCAAAAATTAATCGTGTGCCTCAAGGCGTAGAAAAGCAAAGATGAGCTCGAGCTACATGAGGTAGATGGTAAGACATAATAAAGATGGAGCAGAAACTAACAAAAGCAAAGCTAAAAGACCATCTGCCAAAGTGTTGTTCCTTGGAAGGATAAACAAGAGAACCAACCTCTAGCCAAATGAAAGAGAAAGTCAAGCCAATTCAATAACATCAGAGGTGTCACAGCAGACTCCAGAGAAAGCCAGAGGCTCACAATGGAGTATTTCAAAAACGTTAGTCCAAACGTGGGAAATCAAGATACACTGGCTAAATTCCTAAGCAAGTATGACCTACAAAAATTAAATCCAGACCTCATAACAAGTGAGGAGCTGGAAGCAATAATAAAGGCATAAAAGCTCTCCACAGATGAAAGCCCAGGATCAGACTGCTCTCCACAGATGATGAAAGCCCAGGATTTGGTGGATTCACTACAAACTCCCATCAGACATTCAAAGTAAAGCTAATACTCACAGTTCTCAAGCTTTTCCATGGAAATAGAATGGAAAGAAATACTACAAAACTCTTTCTACAATGTCACCATTGTTCTGTTAAGGATACAGCAAACTACTTAAGGACACAATGAAAGTTAAACTGTGTACACCAATCGCCATGATGAAAACAGACACAAAAATTCTCAACAAAGTAATTGCATAGCAAATTTAAAAATACTACAGACAAGATCATATATTATGGACAAGCTGGTATCATTTCAAGGATGCAGGGTAGGTTCAACATAGGCAAATCAATAAATGTATGACAAAGAATAGAGGTAAGGATCAATAATACCAAGTGATCATTTCAGCTGATACAAACAAAGGCATTCAATGAATTTCAACATGTTTCCCCACAAAACTCCTGAGGAAATTATGAGTAGAAGATGTCCCAACACAAAAAAGACTATGTATGACAGTCAACAGTTTACAAAACAAGAAAGAATTGAGACGTCCTTAAAACCTGAAACAAGACAAGAGTGCTCACTGTCTTTATTCTATTTCAGTAGGAAAAAAAGAGGACAAATTTACAAATGATATGATTCTTTATTCAAGAGACCCTAAAGACTCTATAAGAAAAATTCTAGATCTGATAAATACCTTCAGCGATTTAACAGGATACAAAACTCAACAGATAAAATTTAGAGCTTTTTAATATAATAGTAATGGACATGGCAAAAAAATAGGAAAAATATCACATTCACAATGGATTTTAAAAGAAAAGTAGAAATAAGCCTAACAAAGGAGGAGAAATATGATGGAAAAATTTAAATATTAAAAAAAGACACTAGAAGATTTAAAGGCCTTTTATGTTCATGAATTGGCAGAATTAATATTGGACAAATGTTTACATTATCAAACCAGATAGATTTTAAGTAATATCTATCAAAATTACATGTCAGTCTTCACAGAAGTAGAAAATAAATTAAATTTATATGGAAACAGACATCTCAGAATAGCCAAATTAAACCTAAGCAGAAAGAACTATTATAGCCTGACCTCAGTTATGCTGTGTAAGTATAATGACAAAGACAGTGTGGTGGTTTGGATGAGAATGCCCCTCCATCGGCTCATATGTTTGAATGCTTAGTCATTAAGGAGTAGGACTATTTGAGAAGGATTAGAAGGTTAGGAGGCGTGGCCTTCTTGGAGGAAGTGTGTCACTGGGGTGGGTTTTGAGGTTTCAAAAAGCACACACCAAGTATAGAATCTCTCTCTCTCTCTCTCTCCCTCTCTCCCTCTCCTCCCTCCCCCTCCCCTCCCTCTTCCTCTCTCTCTGCCTGTGAATCAGGAAGTAGCTCCCAACTACTGCTCCAGTGGCTGCTTGTACGGTGCCATGCCCCTTACCATGATGATAATAGACTAAACCTCGGAAATTACTAGCAAACATACAATTACATGCTTCCACTTATACTAACTGCCTTGCACAGAGCATGCGTCTTTTTGTAGTAATTGAACAGTGACCAAGACACCATTGTAGTGGCACAAAAACATACATGTGATAAGTGGAGTGGAATAAAAGAAATAAACTGGGAGAGGGGGAATAAAACAGAAGACAATGGAATTCATGGGGCATGATAGCATAAGGCTAATATTGTCATGAAGGAGGCCAGCACGAGGCCGGCAGGGGGAAGGGCAAGGGTAGAGTGATTGGTGAGACAGAATCCATCACAATGTGAAATCCCACGACTTTGCAACATTCTACTTGTTCAATACAAGGCTTTGTTTACAGTGAAGGAAGGAGATTACGCTAAGATTAGAAAATTAGGAGGCAAGGATCTTGGAGGTGGACCTTCTGACTTCAAACCCATAGTGCCTTTTGCCCTTCTGTAGATGATATTTGATAGGACCACTGTACCCTGACTCATTTGCTGAGTAGTGGCCTGATACAGAGTCTACCATGCTCTTTATGTTTCATTTTAGTTGAGACTAGTTTTTTTTCAAGTTTTGTACCTCATCTTTTATTTTCTTTGCAAATTCTATTCTCCAAATTAATTTTCCTGCCCATCTACATTAAATTTCCTATACTATTCATTTTGGAGATATTCCATTAATTTTTTAAAAAGCCACTTTTAAATTCTTTACCACACATACTTCCCTAACTAATGTCACAAATCAATGTTCTCTGCTAGACACTAGAAGCCATCCACTCTAGTTCCCCTTCTCATCTGCT
Organism: Arvicanthis niloticus; assembly: GCF_011762505.2. Lineage (NCBI taxonomy): Eukaryota > Metazoa > Chordata > Mammalia > Rodentia > Muridae > Arvicanthis > Arvicanthis niloticus. The sequence continues at coordinate 4,891,503 of NC_047666.1, forward strand.
AGCCTACAATTGCATTTAATGAATACTATGTTGCTATGGTCATTATTGCTATTATCTTTGAGTGAATGTTCATTTATGCTTAATAATGTGTTCACCATGTCTCAGATAGCCACTGCTTTATGAATGTCACTCTTCTAGCTTCTATTTCTACATTATTAAAAAAAAAAGTTCTCTCTTTTGTTGAAATTGATTTAGTGACAAATGCTCTCAATATCTGCTTGAGTGCCTCTTTGTTGGCATTTATCCAGGCATAGAATTCTGGGTTGGCTCTATTTAAAATGATGGTGTTTTCTCTCTCTAAATAACACGTGAGCTGACGTCTGTCATTCGATGTTTTGTTCTTTATTTTGATTTTTTTTCAACAAGGCATATGTAAGTGGAATGGTTGGTTTTGTTTGGGGACTGTTAAATTAGTGTTTTTCGTTTTACTGCAATACGTCACGATGCACATTGGCTATGATACATTCCATTTTTGTGTGAGAAACTTCCAACAACCAGACAATTCATTCCTCTTTACAGTCTAGAAACACCTTTATGTATACAAATACATAAAAATATCTCCAGTGTACTACTATATATACAAATGCACATGCATACATATGCAGATATATGTATGATGTGTATGCTCCTATGTATATGCATATGTAACATATATGCATGCATGTAAGAGTATATTTAATGTTACAGAGGATAATCTGGTGATTTGGAGAAAAATTATTGGTGAGAATCTGAAAGTGTTTTGTATCCCCCTTATCTCTGTCCCAACCTTTTATGTCATGTTAGATTTATTATCTAGATGCTGGTTCTTTTTGATGTTGAGTTTAATATGCTGCTTGCTAAATTTTATTCTCTGTCATTCTGAGAACTGGACTCTGGGGCTTTTTACAGGACTGACTAGCATGCCAGCCCTAAATTTAAGGGTTTTTCCCGAAGATTTATCTTTGTCATTTTGCGGTGTGTGTGTGTGTGTGTGTGTGTGTGTGTGTGTGTGTGTGTGTGTGCCATTTCTGAAGGTTCTAAAAAATTCCATCCTTGCTTTCCTCAACTCTACTGCTTTAGAAATCTTGACGTTTCATGGTTTGTAGTTACAGCTTTCTGTCCTTTTCCTCTCCTTGCTGGACATATTTTTTTTCTTGACATGTCTCCATCTGCACCCTTTCCTTCTTGCAAGATGCCACACAATGAATTCTGGCCTGCTGTTTTTCTATGCGAGTTCACCTAAATTTGATTAAGTTTATGCAAACCCCATTTCCAAACAAGGTCACATTCAATACTGAGTGAAGGCTACACTTCAGAATATCTTATGGTTTTTATCCCTCCCTCCCTCCTTTCTTCCCTCCCTTCCTCTCTTCCTTCCTCCCTCCCTCCTTCTCCCCCATCTCTGTGTGTATTGCATGTTGTATATTGTGTGTATTTTTGTGGGTGTGTGATATGTGTGTAGACTGTGTAATGAAGTGTACGTATATTGTGTGGTAAATATGTATTGTGTATGTATGGTATGCTATGGTGTGTGTGTGTATAAAGTGCTGTTTGTTGTGTGTATTATAGTACTGTTTATATGATATTTGAGTAGAGTGTGTGTATATGATATGATGTGTATATATGTGTGTGTTGTGCTGTGTGTGCACTGTGTATTACAATGTGTGTACATGATATGAGTGTTATGAGTTATAGTGTGTGTGTATATATATATGTGTGTGTGTGTGTGAAGTATATGTATGAGGTATGGTCTGTCTGTCTAAGGGCTGTGTATGCATTGTGTGTTGTGCATGGGTGTGGTGTATGGGTGCATGTATGGTATAGGGTATGTGTGGGGAGTGTTTGTATGATGCTTGGTGTGTATGTATGTGTGTGTATGTGTGTGGTATATGTATACATATGTATAATATTGAGTGTGTGTATGTGGTTTAGAGTGTGTATGTAGTGTGGCATGTAGTTATATTCATGGATGTGTCTGCCTAGGAAGGTCAAAGGAAGAGGTGATGTTATCCTGTATCATTTTGCATTTTGTTATTTTTAAGACAGAGTTTCTCACTGATCTTGAAGCTTGTTCACTTGGTTAGGGTGGGCTGGCTGGTCAGTGCCGGAACCTGCCTGCCCCTGCCTCTCAGTGCTGGAACCTGCCTGCCCCTGCCTCTCAGTGCTGGAACCTGCCTGCCCCTGCCTCTCAGTGCTGGAATTACAGACATGGCCATACTCAGCACTTTTATGTAGGTTTAGGAGATTTCCAACCATGCTTACATATCAAGTGCTCTTACCAATAAGCCATCTTCTCAGCATACTTTAAGCCATAATAGCAGGTGTAGTCTGTTGTATTCTTTTTAAAACCAGAAAATAATTGTTAACACATATCACATTCATTTAATTTTTTTTTGTCATCCTTAAATGTCAAACCTACTGGTAGCTGAGACTATAGCAATGCCCAGAATAGACTACTTTCCAAAACATAGAAATGACCCATCTCAGAAGAAAAGACTAAATAGAATTAAACTTCAGATAATTAATGTTAATGCAATAAATGTAATAAATGACAAAAATTGAGAATTCTTAAAGTGTCATAAAATCAAACTAGAATTAATATATTAGATTATATTTAATTACAGTGATATATATTTGTCATTTTAGATTTCTATGTTTTTGTGTCAAGATTGTGTAGCAGGAATATACTTATTTCAAGATTGCCGTTGTGCTATGTTCTTTATTCTCCTCCTTTATCTCCAGTCCCAGGCTCAGGATGAGAACTGCCTGGTAGATGCAGCCATAAGAGTGAAATGCCCCTTTTCACACAATGCAGCTGGCCAGTTCCTGAGAATTGATTTTGCTCTGCAGCATGAGATGAAGGGCTTCAGTGCATGAAGTTATTATTTCTCCAAAATCAATCTATTTTAGACTCCACCATGGGAAGAAGAGAGGAACAAAGGCCGCACAGCCTGGACAGCTGTTTTCTTAGGGGAACCAGGGCTTGGTTGAAGGTTGTGAATAGTAGCAGTGTGAGGCTATTAATAATGATAAACTGAGGCAATGGTGTGATAGTATGAACCCTGGGAAGAGATGAGCTAAGAAAATAGAGTATTTTTTTTCTTTAGAAAAAAAGAAAGAATTAAGGATAAAATAAGAAGCTGGTCGGAGAAGCAAGGTCATTGATTGAAGGCTTGGTGCCACTCTGAACAAACAGAACTCAGTTTTTATTGTAACTCTGTGAGATAAATCTTAATGTTTAGATGCTTCACAAGTCCTCCACAGAGCAGGGTGGAAGTGGGGTGTGGGAGGGTAGACTTATCATGCTTCAGCAGCCCTGTGTCTTCTATTTATCTTCCTTCCCTCTTTCCTTCCTTCCTTCCTTCCTTCCTTCCTTCCTTCCTTCCTTCCTTCCTTCCTTCCTTCCTTCCTTCTTCCCTTCCCTTCTCCTCTTCTTCTTCTTCTCCTCCTCCTCCTCCTCCTCTTCTTCTTCTTCTTCTTCTTCTTCTTCTTCTTCTTCTTCTTCTTCTTCTTCTTCTTCTTCTTCTTCTTCTTCTTCTTCTTCTCTCTCTTTCTTTCTGTCTCTCTTCCTTCCTTTCTTTCTTTTGTTCTTTCATCTTTCTAACCCTGCATTTGAATTGCCCATCTTGACTTCTTAATGGCCTATCCCATCGCACAAACACATTAGACATAATATAAATAAAATTACAGAAAATTAAAATAATAGTAGGTGAAACTGTGTTTGAAAATTTAACATAAGATTAATAGTAATAATAGGCCTTAAAACCAGTTTTGTTTTGGGGGGAGGGAGTATTGCTACTAGCATAGTTTACTTGCAGATTGAAAGCAAGCTAAACTGAGGTCATTGAGTAGAAAACTAGGTGGCTGAGAAAATTTTACAAATCATCATTAAAAATTTTCAATTGCCAATTTGTAATTCTGAAAACAGGCTTCATTTCCCTAGAGGGCAGCTAGATACTGCAGCATGGGGGGGGGCAATGGGGGCAAATAGTTTCAATTATTCTGCATCATAATTTGATAATGTAAATTGGACTCTATTTTAATGAAAATAGTTACATAAAAAGAGATTAAGTAGTTCATTACCAGAAAGTCTTCAGCATACATACCAGAAGGAGCAGGGTTATAAGTGCTACACAAACCCAGGACAAGTGAAAGAATGTAGTATTGATTTTATGGCTACAGATGAAGCCTAACAGGAATTGTAAGCTTGAGTAAAGGCACCCTATTCCTGTAATTAAATTATAAGATTTAGATTTTTTTCAGTACTTTCTCCAAAAGAAAACCAAAAAACATATTTAGTAAATTTTACTTGAGCAAAGAATAACTAAAGAGCCAAGCTACACTCTGAACCTTACAGGATTTTCCTGCATCAGCTGATGGAAAATGAATGCTCACCCCCATCCCTTGATGCTCCCGACCTCCCATCCCGCACCCTGATAAAAGCCTCAAGAGCAGTGTGGTGCTAAGTAATGTTAGAGTTTGTAAGAGTAGGGAATACATGTGATTTTATTAGAGGCAGAAGGTGAACTATAATTGTTTTATATGAGTTGATTTCTATTTTCCATAGAGAGTGGATTCAATTGCAACCAGCCAGTAATCTCTGTGACCAAGGCAGTCTGACTCTTGGTTTTTCCCAACATTACTTTATTTGCAATACTGTATGCATTTATATGCCTGAAGCATATTATCTGAAAATTTTATTCTTTTATCAGATTTATGGATTTGGCAAACCAAGTATTGGTTTATTAAGCAACTGCAGCATGTTTAGAAGTCACCTCACCTAGTTTTTAACTTATATCATTTTATCCACTATATGATATAATTATTTATGGGCAAAGATCTTTTAGTGCAGAACTTTACAGACACAGGAAGCACCTTCTCACTGGATGAGTCCACTGAAATTACTCCCTCCTAAAGCTTAGCTATGTTCCTACTCTGAGTGAATAGTACTGTTCTTTAACAGGTTATCATGACCAGTTTGACTTGAATCTACTTTACAGATTTTATTTAAACTCCAGTTCATAATATTTCCAGTGAGTGTTGACTTACCATAAAACTCTGCCAAAGGATTTCCCTACTTTGTCGATGTGAGGTTGGCAGTTTTATGAAAACCACCAGTTTCTGACTTGGAGTTTGGGAACTGCCAGACCAGTGGTAGGACCATGGAGTGTCAAAGTCCTTACTGCAAATCTCCTAGAATTTCAAGACAAGTAGCAGAACAACAACAACAACAACAACAACAACAACAACAACAACAACAACAAAATGAACTCATTGTTGGTAACAAAATAAAAATACTTAAAGATCAAATGAGAGTTCCTTGCAATAATGTTGCAGCTGAAGGGGGGTTTGGTTATTTCTGTGGCATATAATAGTTTTTGATGCTTGCAATTGTGAACAGAAACATGAGTTCTACACAATTTCTCAAATGTATGTTAGTAACATAACTTATGAAATACAGCTCAGTGCTTCCCATATAATTTAACACATCACATAGCCTAGTAGCTCACATATTTAGTGTCTTCTTCTCACATCAAGAAAAAAGACTTAACTTAGAATTTGTTTTATGGAAAATTTACTGAAAATAACAAGGACTTAAAACTTCTAATCAAAATACAATCTGTGAATACCAACAACCATTCATTGAAGATATTCATAATTAAGAGTTGAAGGCGAAATACAGAAAATTATACAGGGTAGAAAGTTATCTTAGTTATTTTCATAGAAAGTTTTTCTTAAGTGATGACACAGGAAATTATTTTAACAAAACAATCTTTGTTTCTTAGGCCAATTGCTTAAAAGGTAAATATATCCTCCCTCTTTTATTCAATTTCTTAATGAGAACAGACCTGTACTTCAAAGAAACATTACTGTTATGAAGAAGACTTCATTTTAGCTTTGTATCAATCTACTTATGAGATTTATGGCCATGTTTTAGATAACATTATAAGCAATTCCCCTTAATTTTAGGTAGTTTGACTGCACATAAAATCCTTCGCCAAAACTTTTGTCTTTCAAACTTATACTATCTTGTCTATTCAGTTTTCTGCCCTATTGCAGCTTTCTATGTTAATCTGAAATAGTTTTACTTATCATAAAATTAACCTCTTTTTCTTAGCAAATTAAAATAAAAGTCAAAACAAAACAACTCTTATCATATTTTTTATTATACAAATATATCTTATTTTATTTGAGTACTTGCATATAAAACTTTGTCATTTCCAGAAATTTCAATAAGATGAATCAAAATGCCAGTAGGTAGTTAAACAAATTATCATCTAGAGATTTTGCTGCTGTTCCTATTACTTGATAGGCTCAGAACCACTGCTTGAAAGTATTTTTGGGACTGTCCAACTGAAAGTGGACTTTCAAAATTTTCCATGAAGATGGGTATTCTGAAGAATCTTAAACAAATTTGATACAACTGGGTTCGTCTGGAAAGAGATTGGCTCATTTCTTTTTTTCTTTCTTTTTTATGATTTATTTTTTATTGGATATTTTATTTATTTACATTTCAGATGTCATCCCCTTTCCCCATTTCCTCTCCCTTGAAACTCCCTATCCTATCTCCCCTCCTCTTTTTTGCTTTCATACCATTTTAATTACATGTAAGTATTAAGGTCAGTTCTAGGTTGAGGAACTAGCAATACAATAAAGGCAAATAGTCAAAGAACAAGTAAGGCAATAAACAAAATTCCATGACCACTCCTGTGGTCACTGTTTCTAAGAGTTTATCAGGATGGCCAAAATATGTGAGGCAACTTCCCTGTCCTAGCCCAAAGTCATTTTCATGTCTGAAGCCTACTTTCTTGGTCTAGCCTAAGATTTAGATTCCTGCCTGAAATTACTTCTTTGTTCTAGTCTAAGATTTAGATTCCTAACTGAAATTACTTCTTTGTTCTAGCCTAATGTCAGAATCCTGCCAGAAGCCCACTTCCTTTTCTTTGGCCAATGTCAGATTCTTGCCAAACAGCTCCAAAGGCTCTCTGACTCTCCCCCCTTTTTATTTCATTAACAACATTGAGCCTGTCTTAGGTCATTCTGACAAAAATGCCTTCCTTACTCATCATGGAACATGCATTATCAAAAGTAATTCCCTTTTGTCTTAGGTTGGTAAGGCTCTGTGCAGAATCTTACCTGTCCTTGGCTTACCAGCCTGTTAAATTAATAACTCTATCTGACGGTCCATTTTCAGGTTCAAGCCATGTACTTTGCCTGTCAACATGTCGATGTTGTTTAAGACATGCTTTAACATGAAGGGCAGGAATTAAAGTATTTCCAGGACAAAAAGGGCTAGCATGATCAAAGTATATATGCCATACTTGAATCTTGACCAAAATAGAAATACTGACCTCAGGACACAGGTAATTTTGTCAGCAGTATCTACTACATCAATGCTCAGCAGAGCAGCATTCTTGAAATTCATAATCTCACTATGCAAAGTTAAAACATTCAGAGAGGAGTTAGAATTATGCCAAATACCCTGTAAGTGTCTTACAACTTTTTCCTAATTATAATGACTACCACTGTAAATTTTAGAACTAACATGAATCCAACAGTATTTGGCATGACACTTGAGATGGCTCCTTACTCTTAAACTCTGAACCTTTTTCCAACAATTTGAATAGGATAAAGAACATCAATCTGTTGTTCCAAATGCCTATCTAAATCCTCTTGTGTACTCAACATGTTAGTAACATTTTTTTTTTTTTTTTGCTAAATGATTAACAAAAGTATCTGTTTTAACATCTTATGTCAAAGCAATTGCAGAAGCAGTGGTGCTAGCAATTAATATGATTAAAGTTGTTATACCAGCAATAATGAAGCCCACTACCTTATTGCTTTTGCTTAAAGCCTGACTCACTTCTTCCAGTACTTGCAAGCTTTTTTCAAAAGACCAAGGCTCTATGATACTCAGGGCAATAAAACAAAAGCTGGTTGATAGACCTCCGTAACTGACATGGATTGGCTCATTTCTAATGAATCTAAAATAACACAAGATCAGTGGGGTTTAGGATACCTTGAACAATAGGAAGCTAAAACAACTGCTTTCAGCCATGGCTGCATACAAACTCAGCTGTAGAGTTTGAAGTACTGGTGCTCACATGCTACCCATGCATGTTTTCGTGTAACTGGTCTAGAGCAGAGACTCTTTAAGTGTTCTTCTGCAGCCAAGAACCATTGAAATAAACCCTACAAGACCCTTTGATCAGTCTCATAGTTTCAAGATTTTTTTTAATACTTTATTTAACTTTATTTTATGTGCATTGGAATGGGGGTATCTGATGCCCTGGAAATGGAGTTACAGACAGTTGTGAGCTGCCATGTGGGTGATGGGAATTGAACCCAGGTCCTTTGGAAAAGTAGAGTGTGTTCATCTGCTGAATCATCTCTTCAGCCCCAGCATTTTTAAAAAAACATTTCCAACATAATACCTTTATTGGTTATTTGGGTATTTCCCATCATGCATCCTGATATCCATTTCCCAGTCATCCCAAGTCTGCCTCACCAACCCTTATATAACCTTCCCCTTCCAAAAAAGGAAAAAGAAGAAAAAAGAAAAAAAGAAAAAGAAAAAGAAAAAAAAAGTTCAGTTTGTATTGTTCATATAGGCACTGAACATGGTCAAACTCCCATTAGACAGTCCCTTAAAGAAAACTGCATCCTACCCCATGGGTATCCCTGCCAGAAGCCATCAGTTATTGAGAGCTACACTTCAGCATCACTATCACATTTATTTCTTTTTTTATTGGATATTTTATTTACAATTCAGATCCCATTATCCCCTTATCCCATTTCCCACACCCACCCAGGAACCCCCTATCCCATTCCCCCTCCTCCTGCTTCTATGAGGATGTGCCCCCACCTACCCTCCACTTCTACCTCCCCACCTCAAATTCCACCACACACGGCATCCAGCCTTAATGGAACCAAGGATCTCTTCTCCCATCAATGCCAACAAGGCCATCCTCCCTTACATATACAGCTGGAGCCATGGGTCCCTCCCTAAGTGCTTCCAGGCTGGTGGTTTAGACCCTGGGAGCTCTGGTTGTTTGGTATTGTTGCTCTCCTCAGGGGGTCACAAACCCCTTCAGCTCCTTCAGTCTTCTCTTTAACTCTTTCATTGGAAACCCCATGATCAGATCAATAGTTAGCTGTGAGCATCTGCCTCTAAATATGTCAAGGCCTGGCAGATCTCTAAGGAGACAACTATATCAGGCTCCTGTCAGCATGTACTTCCTGACATCCACATCAACATCTACCTTTGGTGACTGTACATGGGATGGATATCCAGGTGGAATGTTCTCCAGAAGGCCCCTCCTTCAGTTTCTGTCCCATACTTTGTCTCCATATTTGCTCCCTTGAGTATTTTGTTACTCCTTCTAAGCACCCATAGTTTTCTTCATGAGCTTCATGTGGTCTGTGAGTTGAATCTTGGGTATTGGGAGCTTTGGGGCTAATATCCAATTATCAGTGAGTGAATACCATGTGTGTTCGTGATTGGGTTACCTCACTCAGGATGATATTTTCTAGTACCATCCATTTACCTAAGAATTTCATGAATTCATTGTTTTTAATAGCTGAGTAATACTCCATTGTGTAAATGTACCACAATTTTGGTATCCATTCCTCTGGTGAAGGACATCTGGGTTCTTTCCGGCTTCTGGCTATTATAAATAAGGCTGCTATGAACATAGTGGAGCATATATCCTTGTTTTATGTTGGAGCATCTTCTGGGTATATGCCCAGGAGTGGTATAGCTGGACCCTCAGGTAATGCTATGTCCAGTTTTTGGAGGAAACGCCAGACTGATTTCCAGAGTGGTTGTGCCATCTTGCAATCCTAATATGCTCTCTCCAGTTTCTTTTTATAGGCACTTAGAGCTATGAGTTTTCCTCTTAGCACTGCTTTTATGGGAGCCCCACAAGTTTTGGTATGATGTGTCCTCATTTTTATAAATTCTAAAAGTCTTTAATTTCTTTCTTTATTTCTTTCTTGACCAAGTCATCATTGAGTAGAGCATTGTTCAGTTTCCACATGCATGTGGGTTTTCCATTGGTTTTTTTCATTATTAAAAACCAGACTTAGTCTGTGGTGATCTGATAGGATGTAAGGGATTATTTCAATCTTTTTGTATCTGTTGAGAACTGTTTTGTGACCAATTATCTGGTCTATTTTTGAGAAAGTGCCATGAGGTGCTCAGAAAAAGGTATATTCTATTGTTTTAGGATAAAATGTTCTATAAATATCTGTTAAATCCATTTGATTCATAACTTCTGTTAATTTCAATGTGTCTCTGTTTAGTTTCTGTTTCTATGATATGTCCATAGCTGAGAGTGGAATGTGAAATCCCCCACTATTATTGTGTGAGGTGCAATGTGTGCTTTGAGCTTTAGTAATGTTTCTTTTATATATGTGGGTGCCCTTGCATTTGGAGCATAGATGTTCAGAATTGAGAGTTCATCTTGGTAGATTTTTCCTTTGATGAGTATGAAGTGCCCTTCCTTATCTTTTTTGATTCCTTTTGGTTGAAAATCAATTTTATTTGATATTAGAATGGCTACTCCAGCTTGTTTCTTGGGACCATTTACTTGGAAAATTGCTTTTCATTCTTTTACTCTGATGTAGTGTCTGTCTTTGCCACTGAGGTACATTTCCTTTATGCAGCAAAATTCTGGGTCCTGTTTGTGTGTTCAGTCTTTTTATTGAAGAATTGAGTTTTTTTGTTGTTAAAGGATATTAAGGAAAAATGATTGTTGCTTCCTGTTATTTTCGTTATTAGAGGTGGAAATATGTTTGTATAGCTATATTCTTTTTTTCAATTTTTTATTAGATATCTTATTTACACTTCAGATGCCATCCCCCTTCCCCATTCCCCCCTTAGAAAACCCCTATCCCATGCCCCCTTTTCCTTTTTGCATTTATATATATATATTTAAAAGCATTAATCATAGGCTTTATAAGTTTGGTATTGCTCAATCAGAGGTGTAACCCACTACCCAACCTAGATATATCAACTATCTTTGACTGGTGGAGATACATGAACATCTGCCTCGTTGTCTCCCTCCTCTTTCTCTCTTACATCATCTAGCTTCTCCTCTCCTTCTTCTCCTCCTCTTCTTACTCCTTCTCTTCCTCTCAGTACTCCTCCCACATTAGCTCCTCCTACATATCACCCTTCCTGTTAAAATGAAACTTTTCTCTCAAAATACAATTAGAGCATAATTATGTCGATTTGTACCAGTGAGATACAAAATAGTCCTAATACCCAGTCCATCATTTTGTTGACTAACCAGAACCTCTGTTATCTCTCCTAAAACATTTAGTTCTGAACCTGGCTTTAGGATGAATGTCAGCTGACGACCATCCACTCAAATCTTTTCTCTCAAGGTAAATAGCCAGGATTGGCTATGAGGCTATAAGTTTTCAACCCCGTCAGAAATCCAGAATGACTGAGTTAACTATAATTGTGGGAAGCACAAAGCATAGCTTCTAAAACTTAGCCAATTTATAGAGACCTCTGAACACCTAGACACTCCCTCTACTATAAAACGTTGGAGCATCTGTTCTTCCGCCTTCTGGCCCAGGGTCATCTGACAGACCTTAGTGCTGCAGAATTATTAAGGGCTGATTACTCTGTCTAGGCAGATATAATCAGTCGACTATTCTGCAAGTGTGTCCTTTTCTGGACAGTAATTTGTCTGTAGAAGGAAAGAGGCAATTCTTGTCTAGTGGCTGTCTCACCACAACTGGAGTAACTCCAAAGATGTTCAATTTCTTCTTAGAATTCAATATAGGAAGCTGTCAGGAGCAGACAGGTCTCTAATCAAAATGAACATTAATACAGAAATGTTTGTCATGTCAATTCTGTGGATTTCTGATGTTTTGAAAACCGACTATCCATGTAAGGTAATCTGGACTGTTGCCTGTTAACTCCACTCAGCTATTTCTAAATAAAACATAGAAAACACCCTAACAATAAACTCCAAGCCATGAATTTACTATAGTCCCTTAACTCACAGGCTGACCCTCTCAAATCAGTTAAAAAAGTTAAAGAAGAACTGGGTCTAAGCCTTGTATCCCTAAATATGTTATACTGGTACAATGCCTATGAGAGTAACAATATTCATCTCACTCTTATATCAATAAGAAGCTCGTACCAATGAAAACCTTAAAATTTGTAATCAAAGTAAATTGGTGCCGTTTAAGAATTTATATCTTCATCTTGATACTAATTATACAGATTTCTACTAATAGGTTATGGCTATGCAATAAACCCTAGCTAATCCTCTCTATTCCCTCAGAACCACTACTTTTCCCTAGAAAGACAGCCCAACATTAACCACCTTAGTCCCCAAGCCCAGGGAATAGGGCACTGACTCTTCATTAGCTTCTTCAAGCTGATTATGGGCATTGAGATATTAGAAGAGGAGTTGGGGGGAAGAGCAAATTGATAAGCCTCTGATGCTGTGTCTTCACTGCCGCCAGATGGAATTCCCGGACCTCAGAGGTTTGAGCAGGTCTGCCCAACTTGCTTGTTGAGTAGATACACCAAGGCTGATCATTCTGCAATATACAATTCTCAAAACAAATTTTAGTATCAAGATAGTTTTTTTTTAAAAAAGAGGGCTGACATTTTATTAAGGATGTTGGTTCTAACCGCTTTTCTTTTTTTTCTCCCTCTTTTATTGGATATAATATTTACATTTCAAATTTTATCCCCTTACCACATTCCCCCCACCACCCAGGAACCCCTTATCCCATCCCCCCTCCTCCTGCTTCTATGAGGGTGTTTACCCACCTACACCTCATTCCCCCTCCCCACCCTCAGATTACCCCCCCCCAACTCAGTGCTCAGCCTTCAAGGTACCATTGACCTCATCTCCCACCTATGCCCAACAAGGCCATCCTCCCCTATATGTACAGCTGGAGTCATGTGGCTCTCCATATGTGCTCCTAGGCTGGTGGTTTAGACCCTGGGGAGCTCTGGCTGGTTGGTATTGTTGCTCTCCTCATGAGGCCACCAACCCTTTAGGCTCCTTCAGTTTACTCTCTAACTTCTCCATTGGGAACCTTTTGATCAGATTAATGGTTAGCTGCGAGTATCTGCCTCTCGGTATGTCAGACTCTGGGGGACCTCTAAGGAGACAGCCTTATCAGGCTGCTGTCAGCTTTCCCTTCCTGACATCCATATCAGCGTCTATTTTTGGTGACTGCCCATGGAATGAATACCCAGGTGGAATGGTCTCCATACAACCTCTCCTTCAGATTCTGTCCCACACTTTGTCTCCATATTTGCTCCCTTGAGTATTTAGTTACTCCTTCTAAGAAAGACCTAGGCATCCTCACTTGTTCTTTCTTCTTCATGAGCTTCATGTCGTCTGGTAGTTGAATCTTTGTTGTTTCAAACTTTTGGGCTAATCTCCGCTTATCAGTGAGTAAATACCATGTGTGTTCTTTTGTGATTGGGTTACCTCACTCAGGGTGATATTTTCTAGTTCCATCCATTTACCTAAGAATTTCTCGATTTCATTATTTTTAATAGCTAAGTAATATTCCATTGTGTAAATGTACCACATTTTTTTGTATCCATTCCTCTGTTGAAGGGCATCTGGGTTCTTTCCAGCTTCTGGCTATTATAAATAGGGCTGCTATGAACATAGTGGAGCATATGTCTTTGTTATATGTTGGGGCATTTTCTGGGTATATGCCCAGAAGTGGTATAGCTGGGTCCTCAGGTAGTGCTATGTCCAATTTTCTGAGAAACTGCCAGACTGACTTCCAGAGTGGTTGTAACACCTTGCAACCCCACCAACAATGAAGGAGTGTTCCTCTTTCTTCACATCCTCACCAGCATCTACTATCACCTGAATTTTTGATCTTAGCCATTCTGACTGGTGTCAGCTGGTATCTCAGTGTTGTTTTGATTTGCATTTCCCTGATGACTAAGGATGTTGAACATTTCTTAAGGTGTTTCTTGGCCATTCGAGTTTCCTCAGTTGAGAATTCTTTGTTTAGCTCTGTAGCCCATTTTTACATGGGGTTATTTTGTTGTTTGGCATCTAATTTCTTGAGTTCTTTGTATATATTTGATCTTAGCCCTCTATTGGATGTAGGATTGGTAATGATCTTTTCTCAATCTGTTGGTTGCCATTTTGTCTTGTTGACAGTGTCCTTTGCCTTACAGAAGCTTTGCAATTTGATGAGGTCCCATTTGTCGATTCTTGATTTTAGAGCATAAGCCATTGGTGTTCTGTTCAGGAACTTTTCTCCTGTCTCTAGGTATTCGAGGGTCTTCCCCAACTTCTCTTCTAATAGTTTCAGTGTATCTGGCTTTATGTGAAGGTCTTTTATCCACTTGGAGTTGAGCTTTGTACAAGGGGATAAGAATGGATTAATTTGCATTCTTCTACATGTTGACCTCCAGTTGAACCAGCACCATTTGTTGAAAATGCTGTCCTTTTTCCACTGGATGGTTTTAGCTCCCTTGTCAAAGATCAAGTGACCATAGGTGTGCGGGTTCATTTCTGGGTCTTCAATTCTATTCCATTGATCTTCCTGTCTATCTCTGTGCCAATACCATGCAGTTTTTGTCACTACTGCTCTGTAGTACAGTTTGAGGTCAGGGATGGTGATTCCCCCAGAAGTTCTTTTGTTGTTGAGAATAGTTCTCGCTATCCTAGGTTTTTTGTTATTCCAAATGAATTTGTAAATTGCTCTTTCTATCTCTATGAAGAGTTGATTTGGAATTTTGATGGGTATTGCATTGAATCTGTATATTGCTTTTGGCAGGATAACCATTTTTACTAAGTTAATCCTGCCAATCCAGGAGCAGGGGAGATCTATCCATCTTCTGAGATCTTTGATTTCTTTCTTCAGAGACTTGAAGTTCTTGTCATACAGATCTTTCACTTACTTGGTTAGATTCACTCCAAGATATTTTATTTTATTTGTGGCTATTGTGAAGGGTGTCATTTCCCTAATTTCTTTTTCAGCCTGTTTATCCTTTGAATAGAGGAAGGCTACTGATTTGTTGGAGTTGATTTTATATCCAGCCACATTGCTAAAGTTATCAGGTTTAGGAGTTCTCTGGTGGAAGTTTTAGGTTCACTTAAGTATACTATCATATCATCTGCAAATAGTGAAATTTTGACTTCTTCCTTTCCTATCTGTATCCCTTTGACTTCCTTTTGTTGTCTAATCGCTCTAGCTAGGACTTCCAGTACTATATTGAATAGGTAGAGAGAGAGTGGGCAGCCTTGTCTAGTCCCTGATCTTAGTGGGATTGCTTCAAGTTTCTCTCCATTTAGTTTGATGTTGGCTACTGGCTTGCTGTATATTGCTTTAACTATGTTTAGGTATGGGCCTTGAATTCCTGATCTTTCCAAGACTTTTAACATGAAGGGATGTTGAATTTTGTCAAATGGTATAGCTATCTTCTTATGGGCTTGTTGGAAGATTACTTTCTTGCTTTTTCTAGGTTGTAGGTTCTCTCTTTGTGTTGGAGTTTTCTATCAATTATCCATCAATTATCAAAGTACTGGGTTTCTTGGAAGATAATTGTGTAGATTTGGTTTTGTCATGGAATATCTTGGTTTCTCCATCAATAGTGATTGAGAGTTTTGCTAGGTATAGTAGTCTGGGATGGCATTTGTGTTCTTTTAGGGTCTGTATGATATCAGTTCAGGATCTTCTGGCTTTTATAGTCTTTGTTGAGAAGTCTGGTATAATTCTTATAGGTCTACCTTTGTATGTTACTTGACCTTTTTCCCTTACTGCTTGTAGTATTTATTCTTTGTTTTGTGCATTTGATGTTTTGATTAGTATGTTATGATTGGAATTTCTTTTCTGGTCTAGTCTATTTAGAGTTCTGAAGGCTCCTTGAATGTTTATGTGCATCTCATATTTTAGGTTAGGGAAGTTTTCCTCTATAATTTTGTTGAAAATATTTATTGGCCCTTTAAGTTGGGAATCTTCACTCTCATCTATACCTATTATCCTTAGGTTTGGTCTTCTCATTGTGTCCTGAATTTCCTGGATGTTTTGGGTCAAGTGTTTTTTGCATTTTGCAGTGAGACAGTCTTGCTTTCTTCCGTGTGCAAGAGCTGCTGGCTGCATTGTACATTCACTCTATTGAGAGAAAAAGCCTGTCTTCTTTGCCACCTGTCCCAGTTCTTAGCCCATTTCTCTAATGCTCCAGCAATTCACTCTAATTATTTTCTACTTGGTTTCATTTCTGAAATTCCAAGAAGAAACTGCACCCAGAGCAGCAGTGGAAATCTACATAGCCAGGACTTCAGCTCCTTGGACCCCTCCCTTTTTAGATGGACCATACTTTCAGGTTTTAAATTCATATCTTTGATTCACTTTGAATTGATTTTCATGCAGGGTGAGAGATGTGACCCAGTTTCATTCTTCTGTATGTGAAAAATCAGGATTCTCAGCACCATTTGTTAAGGAGGCTGTCTTTTTCTTCAGTGTATGTTTGGATCACTTGGTTAAAAATTAGGCTGCTGTAAGTGCATGGGTTTCCTTCAGGGTTTTCTATGCTGTTCTGTTGCCGTATAGCTTGTTTTATGCCACCATCATGCCACTTTTGTGAACATAACTCTGGAATATGTTTTGAGGTCACATATCCCAGCAGTGTTCTTTCTGCTTGAGTAGCTTTAGCTATCTGTGGCCATTTGTTCTTCCATATGCATTTTAGTTTTTTTTTTTTCTAATTTTGCGAGGAAGATATAGAGAATTTGATGGGCATCCTTGTATCCTTTTGGTAATATAAACAGTTTCCTATGGTTAATTATGCTAGTCCATGAGCATGAGAGGCCTTTACATCTTCTAATGTTTCCTTTCCTTTCTTTCTTTGGAGTCTTAGAATTTCCACTGCAGAGCTCTGTCAACTTCCATGGTTGGTTTATTCTTGGGTTTTGTGAATGTGATTCCTTCTTCTGATCTTTATTGGTGAGTTCATTACTGGTTTGTAAGAAAGCGGCTGATTTTCATATGTTTACTCTGTATCGTGCTACTTTGCTGGGAAAACCATTTGTCAGGTCTAGGAGTTTTTAATGGGTCCTTGAAGTATACCAGTAGGTCTTTTGCAAACAGGGATATTTTGACTTACTCCTTTCTTATTTCTAGCCCTTCTATTTCTCTCCATTGTCTTATTGTTCTAGCTAAAACCTTAAACATTATGTTGACTAAGAGTGGAGAAAGCAAGGACAGGATCTCAGACCAGATTTAGAGGATGAGCCCTCAGGTTTGCTTTCATCAATTTCAAATTTAGTAAATGTTGGCTATATCTTTAAAATATAGGCATAAGCTAAGAGCTTTTGAACAGGAATCCAGTTATACAAGAAATATTCACAAGAATTAGAAAAATATATGATATTAAGAGGTATCATTGATCAATTACATTAACATTAAAAAACACTGACCAAGAGAAGAGTCCCTACAGAATAGGAAAAATTGTTTTGCAACTATGTATCAGACAAGGGATATGTAGGATAGGAAGAACCACAAAATTTTAACACACACACAAGAAAAGAAGGAAGAGAGGAAGGAAGAAACCATTTAAATCATCCAACCAATAAATTGACTAATAAAATAACCAACAGTTATCAAAAAGAAGAAATACAAAATTCAATAAATACTTGAATAGTTAACATTCTTCCCTCTCAGGAAAATACAAGTTAAAGCCGCTGTGAGGTTCTGTGTCATCCCAGTCAGAATGGCTATTATCAAGAAAGCAAATGCTGGAGAGAATGTGGGGGAAAGAGGAACCCTTATTTACTGCTTATATGAATTTAAACTTTTTCAATCTCTATGGAAACCAATATAGATTCAGCTCTTTTAAATACCATGTGACCCAGTTGCTTCTGGGTATACACACTGAGAACCTTAATAAACCACAGAGATACTTGCATTGTTAGGAAACAGAATCAGTCTGAATGACCATCAGCATCTGAGTGGGCAAAGGGAATGTGGTACATGTAACGATAGTATTATTCTTACCATGCAGCAGTAAAGAAAACTAAAATCATGATTTTTCAGGGAAATAGGCACAACTGAAAATCATTATGCTGAGTATAATAAGCCAGATATAGAACCTAGATTGTGTATGAGCATCTTTAAATATGTGTGCATTTGTAGGTTACAAAACCAGAAAAGAGACCATAAAAATACCCCACAAAGGGGTGGGAGAACCTGTTGAAACCATACCCAGAGGTTAAGTAGGGCCCCCTGGTTGAGGGATGGGGCCACCCACTCATCTCCAAAATTTTAACCCAGAATTGTTCCTATCTAAAGGAAATACAAGGATAAAGAGTGAAGCAGAGACTGAAGGAAAGGCCATCCAGAGGCTTGCCCCACCTAAGGATCCATTCCACGTGTAGACACCAAACCCAGACACTATTGCAGACGCCAATAAGTGCTTGCTAATTAGAACCTGAAACAGCAGTCTTCTGAGAGGTTCTGCCAGAACATGACAAATACAGGTGCAGACGCTCCCAGCCAACCATCAGACTGAGCACAGGGACCACAATGGAGGAATCAAGGGAAGGACTGAAGGAGCTGAAGAGGCCTTATCTGGCATCAATGGGAGGGGAGGCCCTTGGTCCTGTGAAGGCTTGATGCCTCAGTGTAGAGAAATGCTAGTGTGTTGAGGTGGGGGGTGGGGTG
Organism: Arvicanthis niloticus; assembly: GCF_011762505.2. Lineage (NCBI taxonomy): Eukaryota > Metazoa > Chordata > Mammalia > Rodentia > Muridae > Arvicanthis > Arvicanthis niloticus. The sequence continues at coordinate 4,910,160 of NC_047666.1, forward strand.
GGTGGGGAACACCCTCATAGAAACAGGGTAAGGGGTAATGGGATAGGGAGCTTGCAGAGGGGAAACCTGGAAAGAGAATAACATTTGAAATGTAAATAAGTAAAATATCCACTTTTAAAATGGGGCGGGGGTGTAAGAGACCTTAAAGGAAATGAAACACAGGAAGAGCGACAGACCACAGATAATGGGAAACCAGAGGGACCAATGGAAGGAAAGGGAGGCAGCTAGAGCTGAGAATAGGTGTAGAGGAGAACAATGGGCACAAATAAGGACACTGGAGACATGTAAGAACAAAGCATAATAATACTTGTATAAAAGACATGATGAGGAAAGTCATTACTTTGAATGTTATCCAAAAAAAATATTCATTAATAAAACAAAAACCTGTGGGTTGTGTGTGGATTGGAAATCCAATGTCCTCTGGCAAGAAATGTCTGCTAGTAGATTTGATTTTGCATGCTACTTTCTCTGGCTTTCCAGATGTCCGGGCCATCTGTGCTGACTCCCTTCCCTTAGAGGCATTTTCCATTCCCCCTTTCCCTCCTATGTATAACAATAATCCTTTGACTTCTGTGTAGCAAGCAATGTGTTATAAAGCATGAATGTCCCTCCATGCTAGATTCTTCATGCCACCAAGAATAGCAATATAAATAATCATTTCTCTAACCCAGGAGAGCCTCAGTCACGACATGGTGGAAATTGGTTTCTGTTTCTGTTTGCTCAGCCCCCCTCCTCTTCTAAATAGGGCCTAAGGCCATACTTTCCTAAAAATCTCTTTGGAGAGACCCAGTTGTACTATCTGATAACACTGAATATATTGTAGGTACACTTGTGTTCCTGATGTGTGAATCTATGTTCAGATGTATGATTCTCATTGGTGTTAAAATTTAACTTTACCATCCATATGAGAGATTGTATGATTAAAGATGGGAAATAGAAGACTGCAGTATCAGAAAAAAAGGGTCAAAGTTTTACTTATTATTAACTAGTTCTGGGAGGTTAGACAACTTTTCTATCATAGTATCTAAAAAAGGGTTAATTTTACCTCAGGAAGGGTGAGGAATAGGAATGTGAACTTAAATCATGCTAATAAAAAAATCTGAGTCTGAGGCCTGTGGGTGAGTGCACCCCGGATTCCGCCAGACACATTCTAGGGGATCCATAGAACCCATAGCCAGCGCTAGCACGCCTCTTCTGCCGCTCGCCCCTCCTCTGGTCTGAGGCCTGCGGGTGAGTGCACCCCGGATTCCGCCAGACACATTCTGGGGGATCCACATATCCCACAACCAGCTTTAGGTAGGAAAACCCACATACTACCCTGAGCTCATAGCTGGGTGCCCTGAGTGCTCAGAATCCAGCAGATACCTTCCCCCCCCCCCACGCCCCTGCCGGCTAGCACCCCCCTTCTGCCCATCTCCCGGGTCTGAGGCCTGGACCAGACCTCTACCAGGTCTGCAGTTGTGTGGACCCCGGATCCCGCCTGAGACATACTGGAAGGTCCACTCAACCCAGAGCCACAGAGGAACAACTGAACTCAGAGTGTCAGACAACATATCCTGAGATATCCAAGAGGAGACACTGCACCCAGAACAGCAGACATCTAGCTGGACTGCTACCTTGGAGGCACCATATCCTGAGGCATCCTAGAGATACCACTGTAATCAGGGCAGCTGGAAAAAATCACAGAGACATCTGGACTCCTAGAAGACCAAACACAAGCGAGACAACTGGAAAGACAGGCTTCAATCAGAGACAGAAGTACAGGTAGCACTAGAATTAACCAGATGGCAAAAGGCAGGAGCAAGAACGTAAGCAACAGAAACCAAAGTTACATGGCATCATCAGAACCCAGTTCCCCCATCATAGCAAGCCCTGAACACCCCATCACACAAGAAAAGCAGGATTCAGAATTAAAATCACTTCTCATGATGATGATAGAGGACTTTAAGAAAGACATAAATAACACTCTCAAAGAACAGATAGAAACCCTTAGAGAGGAAACACAAAAATCCCTTAAGGAATTGCAAGAAAATGCAACCAAACGGGAGAAGGAATTAAACAAAACCATGCAGGATCTAAAAATGGAAGTAGAAACAATAAAGAAATCACAAAGGGAGAACACCCTGGAGATAGAAAACTTAAAAAAAAAACGATCAAGAGTCATAGACACAAGTATTACCAACAGAATACAAGAGATGGAAGAGAGAATCTCATGTGCAGAAGATACCATGGAAAACATTGACACAACTGTCAAAGAAAATGCAAAATACAAAAAGCTACTAACCCAAAATATACAAGAAATCCAAGACACAAGGAGAAGGCCAAACCTAAGGATAATAGGAATAGATGAGGGGGAAGACTCCCAACTTAAAGGACCAGTAAATATCCTCAACAAAATTATAGAGAAAAACTTCCCTAACCTAAAGAAAGAGATGTCCATAAATATACAAGAAGCCTACAGAACTCCAAATAGTTTAGACCAGAAAAGAAATACTTCCCGCCATGTAATAGTCAAAACATCAAATGTACAAAACAAAGAAAAAATACTAAAAGCAGTAAGGGAAAAAGGCAAAGTAACATATAAAGGCAGACCTATAAGAATTACACCAGACTTCTCACCAGCGACCATAAAAGCCAGAAGATCCTGGACCGATATCATACAGACCCTAAAAGAACATAAATGTCAGCCCAGACTACTATACCCAGCAAAACTGTCAATCATTATTGATGGAGAAACCAAAATATTCTATGACAAATTCAAATTTACACAGTATCTCAACACAAACCCAGCACTTCAAAGGATAATTGGTGGAAAACTCCATCACAAGGAGGGAAACTACAACCTAGAAAAAGCAGGAAAGTAATCTTCCAAAAACCGTAAAAGAAGGTAGCTACACAAACATATCTCCACTGCCAATAACAAAAATAACAGGAAACAACACTCATTTTTCCTTAATATCTCTTAATATCAATGGACTCAATTCTCCAGTAAAAAAACATAGACTATCAGACTGGATACGTAAACAGGACCCAACATTTTGCTGCATTCAGGAAACGCACCTCTGTGGAAAGGACAGACACTACCTCAGAGAAAAAGGTTGGAAAACAATCTTCCAAGCAAATGGTCCCAAGAAACAAGCTGGAGTAGCGATTCTAATATCAAATAAAATCAGTTTTCAACCAGAAGTAATCAAAAAAGATAAAGAAGGACACTTCATATTCATGAACGGAAAAATGTGCCAAGAGGAACTTGCAATTCTCAACATCTATGCCCCAAATGTAAGGGCACCCACATACATAAAAGACACTTTACTAAAACTTAAAGCATACATTGCACCCTACACAATAATAGTGGGAGATTTCAACACCCCACTCTCAGCTATGGACATATCATGGAAACAGAAACTAAATCGAGACACAATGAAACTAACAGAAGTTATGAACCAATTGGACTTAACTGACATCTATAGAACATTTCATCCTAAAACAAAAGAATATACCTTCTTCTCAGCACCTCATGGTACCTTCTCAAAAATAGACCATATAATTGGTCACAAAACAGGCCTCAACAGATACAAAAAGATTGAAATAATCCCCAGTACCTTATCAGACCACCATGGATTAAGACTTGTCTTTGACATGGACAAAAACAACAGAAAACCGACATACACTTGGCAACTGAACAATGCTCTACTCAATGATAACTTGGTCAAGGAAGAAATTAAAAAAGAAATTAAAGACTTTTTAGATTTAAATGAAAATGAGGACACATCATATCAAAACATGTGGGACTCATTGAAAGCAGTACTAAGAGGAAAAATCATAGCTCTAAGTGCTCACAAAAAGAAAGTGGAAAGAGCATACATTAACAACTTGACAGCAAACCTGAAAGCATTAGAACAAAAAGAAGCTAGTATACCCAAGAGGAGTAGACGGCAGGAAATAATCAAACTCAGGGCTGAAATCAACCAAGCTGAAACAAAAAGAACTATACAAGATATCAACAAAACCAGGAGCTGGTTCTTTGAGAAAATCAACAAGATAGACAAACCCTTAGCCAGACTAACCAAAGGGCGCAGAGACAGCATTCAAATTAATAAAATCAAAACTGAAAAGGGAGACATAACAACAGAAACAGAGGAAATTAAAAAAATTATCAGATCCTACTAGAAAGGCCTATACTCAACAAAATTAGAAAATCTGGAGGAAATGGACAATTTTCTAGATAGATACCAGGTACCAAAGTTAAACGAGGAGCAGATAAACCATCTAAACAGTCCCATAATGCCTAAAGATATAGACACAGTCATTAAAAATCTTCCCACCAAAAAATGTCCGGGGCTAGATGGTTTCAGTGCAGAATTCTTTCAGACCTTCAAGGAAGACCTAATACCAATCCTCTTCAAGCTATTCCATCGAATAGAAACAGAAGGAACACTACCCAATTCATTCTATGAAGCTACCATTACACTCATACCTAAACCACAGAAAGACCCAACAAAGAAAGAGAAGTACAGACCAATCTCTCTTATGAATATTGATGCAAAAATACTCAATAAAATTCTCGCAAACTGAATCCAACAACACATCAAAACAATTATCCATCAAGATCAAGTAGGCTTTATCCCAGGAATGCAGGGATGGTTCAATATTCAGAAATCCATCAATGTAATCCACTACATAAATAAACTCAAAGAGAAAAACCACATGGTCATCTCACTAGACGCTGAGAAAGCATTTGACAAAATTCAACATCCCTTCATGTTAAAAGTCTTGGAAAGATCAGGAAGTCAAGGCCCATATCTAAACATAGTAAAAGCAATATACAGCAAGCCAGTAGCCAACATCAAACTAAATGGAGAGAAACTTGAAGCAATCCCACTAAGATCAGGGACTAGACAAGGCTGCCCACTCTCACCTTACCTATTCAATATAGTACTGGAAGTCTTAGCCAGAGCAATTATACAACAAAAGGAAGTCAAAGGGATACAGATAGGAAAGGAAGAAGTAAAAATCTCACTATTTGCAGATGATATGATAGTATACTTAAGTGAACCTAAAACTTCCACCAGAGAACTCCTAAACCTGATAAACAACTTTAGCAATGTGGCTGGATATAAAATCAACTCAAACAAATCAGTAGCCTTCCTCTATTCAAAGGATAAATAGACAGAGAAAGAAATCAGGGAAATGACACCCTTCACAATAGCCACGAATAAAATAAATTATCTTGGAGTGAATCTAACAAAGCAAGTGAAAGATCTGTATGACAAGAACTTCAAGTCTCTGAAGAAAGAAATTGAAGAAGATCTCAGAAGATGGAAAGATCTCCCATGCTCCTGGATTGGCAGGATTAATTTAGTAAAAATGGCTATCCTGCCAAAAGCAATATACAGATTCAATGCAATCACCATCAAAATTCCAAATCAATTCTTCATAGAGATAGAAAGAGCAATTTACAAATTCATTTGGAATAACAAAAAACCTAGGATAGTGAGAACTATTCTCAACAATAAAAGAACCTCTGGGGGAATCACCATTCCGGTCCTCAAACTGTACTACAGAGCAGTAGTGATTAAAAACTGCATGGTATTGGTACAGAGACAGACAGGATGATCAATGGAATAGAATTGAAGACCCAGAATTGAACCCGCACACCTATGGTCACTTGATCTTTGACAAGGGAGCTAAATCCATCCAGTGGAAAAAGGACAGCATTTTCAACAAGTGGTGCTGGCTCACCTGGAGGTCAACATGTAGAAGAATGCAAATTAATCCACTCTTATCCCCCTGCACAAAGATCAACTCCAAGTGGATAAAGGACCTTCACATAAAGCCAGATACACTGAAACTATTAGAAGAGAAATTGGGGAAGACCCTCGAATACCTAGGCACAGGGGAAAAGTTCCTGAACAGAACACCAATGGCTTATGCTCTAAGATCAAGAATCGACAAATGGGACCTCATCAAATTGCAAAGCTTCTGTAAGGCAAAGAACACTGTCAACAAGACAAAATGGCAACCAACAGATTGGGAAAAGATCATTACCAATCCTACATCCGATAGGGGGCTAATACCGAATATTTACAAAGAACTCAAGAAATTAGACGCCAAACAACAAAATAACCCCATGTAAAAATGGGGTACAGAGCTAAACAAAGAATTCTCAACTGAGGAAACTCGAATGGCCGAGAAGCACCTTAAGAAATGCTCAACATCCTTAGTCATCAGGGAAATGCAAATCAAAACAACACTGAGATACCACCTCACACCAGTCAGAATGGCTAAGATCAAAAACTCAGGTGATAGTAGATGCTGGCGAGGATGTGAAGAAAGAGGAACACTCCTGCATTGTTGGTGGGGTTGCAAGCTGGTACAACCACTTTGAAAGTCAGTCTGGTGGTTCCTCAGAAAATTGGATATAGCACTACCTGAGGACCCAGCTATACCACTTCTGGGCATATACCCAGAAAATGCCCCAACAAATAACAAAGACATATGCTCCACTATGTTCATAGCAGCCCTATTTATAATAGCCAGAAGCTGGAAAGAACCCAGATGCCCTTCAACAGAGGAATGGATACAAAAAAATGTGGTACATTTACACAATGGAATATTACTCAGCTATTAAAAATAATGAATTCGAGAAATTCTTAGGTAAATGGATGGTACTAGAAAATATCATCCTGAGTGAGGTAACCCAATCACAAAAGAACACACATGGTATTTACTCACTGATAAGTGGAGATTAGCCCGAAAATTGAAACAACAAAGATTCAACTACCAGACAACATGAAGCTCATGAAGAAGAAAGAACAAGTGAGGATGCCTAGGTCTTTCTTAGAAGGAGTAACTAAATACCCAAGGGAGCAAATATGGAGACAAAGTGTGGGTCAGAATCTGAAGGGGGGGGTGTAGGGAGACCATTTCGTCTGGGTATTCATTCCATGGGCAGTCACCAAAAATAGACGCTGATAGGGATGTCAGGATGGGAAAGCTAACAGCAGCCTGATAAGGCTATCTCCTTAGAGGTCTCCCAGAGTCAGACATACCCAGAGACAGATACCCACAGCTATCCATTAATCTGATCAAAGGTTCCTAATGGAGGAGCTAGAGAGTAAATTGAAGGAACCTTAAGGGCTGGTGGCCCAGTGAGGAGAGCAATAATACCAACCAGCCAGAGCTCCCCAGGGTCTAAACCACCAGCCTAGGAGCACATATAGAGAGACACATGACTCCAGCAGTATATGTAGGGGAGGATGGCCTTGTTGGACATAGGTGGGAGACAAGGTCAATGATACCCTGAAGGCTGAGCACTGAGGGGGGGAATCTGAGGGTGGGGAGGGGGTCTGGGGGTAGGTGGATAAACACCTTCATAGAAGCAGGAGGAGGAGGGATGGGATAAGGGGTTCCTGGGAGGTGGGGGAAATATGGTAAGGGGATAAAATTTGAAATGTAAATATTATATCCAATAAAAGAGGGGAAAAATAGAAAAGCGGTTAGAACCAACAATCTTAATAAAATGTCAGGCCTCTTAAAAAATAAACTATCTTGATACTAACATTTGTTTTGAGAATTGTATATTGCAGAAGGATCAGCCTTGGTGTATCTACTCAACAAGCAAGCTGGGCAGACCTGCTCAAACCTCTGAGGTCCGGGAATTCCATCTGGAGGCAGCAAAGACACAGCATCAGAGGATTGTCAATTTGCTCTCCCCCCAACTCCTCTTCTAATGTCTCAATGCCCATAATCAGCTTGAAGAAGCTAATGAAGAGTCAGCGCCCCTATTCCCTGGGCTAGGGGACTAAGGTTGTAAATGTTGGGCTGTCTCTCTAGGGAAAAGTAGTGGTTTTGTCAGAATAGAGAGAATTAGCTAGGGTTTATTGCATAGCCATAACCTATTAGTAGAAATCTGTATAATTAATATCAAGATGAAGATATAAATTCTTAAATGGCACCAATTTACTTTGTTTACAAATTTTAAGGTTTTCATTGGCATGAGCTTCTTATTGATATAAGAGTGAGACAAATATTGTTACTCTCATAGGCATTGTACCAGTATAACACATTTAGGAATACAAAGCTTAGACACAGTCCTTCTTTAACTCTTTTTAACTGATTTGAGATGGTCAGCCTGTGAGTTAAGGGACTATAGCAAATTCATGACTTGGAGTTTATTATAAGGGTATTCTCTATGTTTTATGTAGAAATAGCTGAGTGGAGTTAACAGGCAACAGTCCAGATTACCTTACATGGATAGCTGGCTTTCAAAACATCAGAAATCCTTAGAATTGACATGACAAACATTTCAGTATTAATGTTCATTTTCATTAGAGACCTGTCTGCTCCGGACAGCTTCCTATGTTAAATTCTAAGAAGAAATTGAGCATCCTTGGAGTTACTCCAATTGTGGTGAGACAGCCACTAGGCAAGAATTGCTACTTTCCTTCTACAGACAAATTACTGTCCAGAAAAGGACACACTTGCAGAATAGTCGACTGATTATATCTGCCTAGACAGAGTAATCAGCCCTTAATAATTCTGCAGCACTAAGGTCTGTCAGATGACCCTGGGCCAGAAGGCGGAAGAACAGATGCTCCAACGTTTTATAGTAGAGGGAGTGTCTAGGTGTTCAGAGGTCTCTATAAATTGGCTAAGTTTTAGAAGCTATGCTTTGTGCTTCCCACAATTATAGTTAACTCAGTCATTCTGGATTTCTGACGGGGTTGAAAACTTATAGCCTCATAGCCAATCCTGGCTATTTACCTTGAGAGAAAAGATTTGAGTGGATGGTCGTCAGCTGACATTCATCCTAAAGCCAGGTTCAGAACTAAATGTTCTAGTTAGAATAGATGACAGAGGAGCTAGTTAGTCAACAAAAGGATGGATGGGGTATTAGGACTATCCTGTACCTCACTGGTACAAATTGGCATAATTATGCTCTAATTGTATTTTGAGAGAAAAGTTTCATTTTAACAGGAAGGGTGATGTGTAGGAGGAGATAAGGTAGAAGGAGTACTGAGAGGAAGAAAAGGAGTAAGAAGAGGAGAAGAAGAAGGAGAGGAGAAGCTAGGTGATGAAAGAGAGAAGTGGGGGGGGGGGAGACAGGGAGGCAGATGTTCATGTATCTCCACCAGTCAATGATAGTTGTTATATCTAAGTCGGTCAGTGGGTTACACCTCTGATTGAGCAATTCCAAACTTATAAAGCCTATGATTAACATTCTTTTAAAAAAAATGTATAAATGCAAAAAGGAAAAGGGGGCATGGGATATGGGTTTCCTAAGGGGGGTGGAGGGGAATGGGGATAGGGGATGCCATCTGAAGTGTAAATAAAATATCTAATAAAAAAAAAAGAAAAAAAATCTGGTTTTCTCATCCCATATAACTTTGCATTAGAAGTGCGGTAACTGCCATTTTGCAGTTAAGCAAACAGGTGAGAGTGACATGCCCATGTTGTGCAGATTGTGTGGGATTTTGCACACAGAACCTGGTTTCGAAAACATTAGATAAAAGGCTTGCAACAGTAAAATTGAAAGTTACAAAAAAATATGAAGCAAAAGAACAAGCCTTTTAATACTAGGCTTCTTGAGACTTGAGTGTGTGTTTACTGCAAAGGCTTTGTGATTACGGCTGCTACAGTCTCTGTGTGCTCTTTGAATGTTATCTTAGCACTGGGATTCCACGTAATCCTCTCTGAGGACAATAACAGAAGTCAGGACAGTTAGCCAGGTTCAGAAGTCTTTTGAACAGTACACGGAACATTTGGTGCAGTTATGCGTCCACTCATAACAAGTTCAGTTTAACTTAGGTCAATTTGTAAACTTTTAAAATCCAAGTTTGATGTAACTTGGATTAACGTGTCACCTTTTATTGTCATACTTACTTCTAAAGTAGCAGATTCTAACTCCTGTTGTAAATTCTTGTTATAATATGTTTTCTGTCCGATTTCCAAGCCGGTGGAAGGGAACAGGTGAGGACTCCTTCACAGGCTCCTGGAAGCTTGCTTGCCTTCCATTTTCCCATGGAAGGTTCCACTAATCTGGTCAGGCACAGTCAGAGAAGTGTCCTCAAAGCTTGCCAGTATAAATTAACTCTTATAATTGCTGCCTCTGCTCATAAACCAGGCACGGTAGAATGCATTATCCCAGCTCTAGAGGTGAAAGCAATAGAATGAATTATTCAAGGTTACCCTTGGCTACACAGCGTGTTTGAGGCCAACATGGGCTACATCAGATCCTGTTGCCATAGTCCCAATGAAAAGCAATTTAAACTATAGGCTATAGTTTATGGAAATAGTAAGAATTGACAAATGGAGTCATCAAATTGAGCTTTTCCTACTGTGTCTCAAACTCTCCCTTGCTGAAGTGCAGGCTTTGCCTACATTAAAGGAAACAACATACAGGATGAAGAGCCAGCCTACAGGATGGAAAGAATGCAAAAAAAAAAAAAAAAAACAAAACAGAAGAATAAGTAGGGGCTTGAAGAGAAGAAGGCATGGCTCAGTGATTAAGAGCACTGGCTGCTCTTTCTTGCAGGAGCCCTGAGTTTGATTCCCAGCACCCAAAAGCAAGTTCTAGGACAACCTGTCTCCAGAGGAAAAAAAAAAACAATATATAGATGCTTTATTTCATACACAGATAATGGGCAATGTTCTATTCAATAGTTTCTCTGTAGTCTGGTCTAAAGAGTGAGTTCCAGGCTAGCCAGGGCTATGTAGAGAGACCCAGCATCAAAAAAATAACAACAACAAAAATGATAATTCATCATTTGTAACTGTTCTTCTCTGAAGCTAATAAGTAGAAATGCTAAAATTAAAATAAAAGACTCTGAAATTAAAAAAAAAAATCATCTCTGCCTCTACTGGGTTGTTTGATGGAAATGTTCCACAACCAATTCCTTACGATTTAGAAGGTGTGATGGATGCTTTATCACTGCACATCATTTTAGATCCCTCTCTCTTGTGAGCCTAAAAGAGAAAAATGTCTATTCCTTAAGGAAAAATAGCATTGAAATCACTAAGATATTTCAGAATTGTCTTCCTACTTTAAGGTCTTAGTCATAGCCCCAGAGCCACTTACACAGTGCAGTGATGGATTTCAGAAACTAGGGTGAAGAAATCTCTGAGAAGTCATTCTGGCTGCACATATACACCATCTATGAGTTAATGTAAACCTATGTATGATATGTATGTTTATGCAAATTGTTACATTAAGTGACAGGATGTTCTGCTATGCTGGGGCAGAAATGTTTATAAACATTGAATTCAACTATTTTTTCAGATCACATGTTCCAATAAGGCCAGATCTGAACATAGGACTTTATGAAATGAGGTTTCATGGTGACATGAAAGTTGTCCTTTCCAGGATAAGTAAATGTCCAATTGGATCTAGTAACATGTATTCAGAAAGCAAAGAAACTAAATTTCATGGGTGGCACACAGCTGTGTTTTAGGATAGTTTTGAGGTTTCTTTAATTTTAATTATATCTTCTCTGTTGGTTTATAGATTACCATGTCAACTCACTAACGTGTTCATGCACTACATAGTCTGTGCTTTCGGATGTTAAGACATGGAGCAAGAGATTATTTTCTGACAGCGGGATATTATGGTTGAATGTAAGACATACACAGGCTGATTAACCTGTGGAAGTCACACAGCTAGAAACATGCAAATCAAATAGTAAGTATACCTTTGAGTATTATAGTTTTATTCGTATAGTGATCCCATGAGAATTAGTCCTGTTTTCTGAAAAGCAAGAGTGCTTCTGTCTTGTTTAGCAATGTTGAAGTACCACAGTAGTGACAATGAGGAACTAAACAGGGCGTAGCATTTTATGCAAAGCTTCCTACTCTAGATGTCTAAAAAATTAGGATTGATGTATAAGAAAGTTACTACATGAACCCTAGTTTGGTAAAATTGTCATTGCTGCTGCTTTTACATGTGCGCAGGCATGCACACACATGCATATGCAAACACATACATAAACCTTTTTCTTTTTTCTTTTAAGAAAGTTCTTACTTTTAAGAAGTAAGACAGTTCAAACTTCTTACATAGAAAAAAAGGCCAGGTGTGTAAGTTATTTATCAAGGAAAATCATAAAAATTTCAGTAATTCCTGGGATGACATTATTTTCAGTGGTTTCTTTTTATACAAGCAGAGAACCCGCAGGCTTCCTTAAGCCTGGGAGCAGATAAGGCAACTTGACATGGAAGATCTTAAGCATCGGAGTTCTTTGTGATCTGTAGTCTAGAACACCATCCTAACCTGAGGTTACCTCTCTGTTCCTTGGATATTCCTCTAAGGCTGTCTCAGTTGTGTTTGGACCTAAGCCTGAGCTAGTACCTCTGCATAGTGTCCTGACTGTTGTTTATACCTTGTTCTTCTCAGAGAAGTGGGGAGGCCCTCCCCTAATCTAGTCTACATAACATATGGTTGCCGAGTCTTCAGAGCAACACTTGCTTATCCTACATGTGATAAATTCCCCTGGAAATTTATTAGTTTCTGCTCATCTTTCTCTCTTGCCTCCTCCACCTTAAGTTAATTTATTTTCTCTAATACAAATAATTAGAGATAATAAAGATAATTTTAAGATAATTTATTTTCTCTAATTTTCTGCCTTCATTTCTCAGGAATTATTATAAGCTCCTATTGCTTGTGCATAGACATTACTGTGAAAAATTAAAAAATCAGTAAATGTGAATAGTTTAAAGTAGTTGGGGGAGGGGAGTCCCAAAATCAGAGAAAAGGGGAGGACTCTTACCTTCTGGGATAGCCAATAGGTGAAGAACATTAGGCTGTTGATTGACAGGGGTACTTATAAGAAGTCATTTGACCTATGAGAGGTGGAGAGGAGTTGATTTCCTTTTTAAGTTTACAAAAAAAAAAATAAGTTTTAGCCATTTTAGCTTTACCATTATTTGTAATTTGTACTAAAAACCCACCTATTCACACATTTGAGTCATAGCGAAAGCTTGGGAAACAGTTTTAGATTAAAAGGATGAACACTTTTTAAGGTGAGCTCAGGGAAGACAGAAACCTTCCATGGAGCAGAAGAGGAAAAAAATCCACTCTATCTTGATTATTCAGTGTGACTGCAGACTGTGAAAGAGGAGCTTTTCCCTCTACGCAGAAGCCTGGAGGTATATATAAATTTGGCATAATGAGAAGCACTTTTAAGTCCATACTTAGAAGACAACCAAAAGAGATTTCAGATCTCGAGCTTGTGATTATAATAGTGGATCATATACTGAAAGCCTTACCAGAGTTGAACTAATAATGTTCAGATCTCCACTGATTAATGCTAAAGCTCTGAGCGTTTGAAGTCTGAGTACAACAGTAGCATACATAGCAAAGGGAGGAAATCTGAAGCAGTTTTATTCCTTTTCTATGCCTTAAATCACTTTCTTATCGCCATTTAAGCTCTCTCGTCCTCCAACCTTACAACACCTTCTTCGACCCTAAAACACTTCATTACATCATCACAACTTAAGTTTCTGGATCCTCAGACCTTTCATAAACTTGACACCTTTTTTTCCATCCAATTATTTACCATGATACACAAGTGATTGATTACTGGGAACAGTCACTGTAAAGTGAGTTCCTATAAATAAAGGTATAGTAAAAGGTTCTCTGAAAGCTGTTTTCTGAGTCTGGCAGACTGTGTCTAGACCTAGTGGTAGCAGCTCTAGGAGAGTGAAGCTGAAGTCTGAGTTTTACACATGAGTCAGACTGAGAGGGTGTCTGAAAACTTGGTTTCTGCTTTTGAACTAATAAATTATTCACCAGTCTAGTTATCAAACCCCTCAGAAAGCTGAAAAGGATAAATTTAACCCGAGTAAGCAAGAAGTGCAGACCAAGCAGCTTCTGACTCTATTAAAAATGACAGAAGCTTGTCTACTACCTGGGCAGTTACCCAAGGTTCCTCTGTGGTTGGTGGGGCGTCCATGTTCAGCTGCCAGGCCCAGAAGACTTGACAGACTTTTCTATGAAGCAGGAACTTTGAAGGACTGTCCTACCTTGTCTAGGCAAAGTGAGACAGTCACCTTCCTGGTGTCCTGCTCATCCACAGTTTTGACAGTGTGCTGTCAGCAGTTGAAGCAAAGGGTGGTTTATAGCTCAGTGGCCACCCTTGTCACATTTAAAGAAAGCTTCAAGTGGAGGTTACTCTGTGCCCGTTATCTTCTGTGGAGAGGGTGCTGCCAGGAGCTTCTGTGTCTTTCTATCACAAAAAAGCTTTTTTTATTAAAAATTTTAAATGCCACATTCTGCATATCTCTGAAGTGTTTGAGGACCATCTGTCTATCTAAAGTATATCAAATTAGACAACCTCGATTGTTTCTAGTTCCTGACTTTGAAAATGTATGCAGGAGGCTTCATAAGGCTTGTTCCTGTAATTAATTATTTCTGTTCTTACATGGCTATAGAGTTCTCAGTGCATTAAAGGATTTGATCATTTATAAGGCGATCACTACCAACTTGCAATTCTTAATTATCATTAATAATTTTGAATAATTTAATAGCTTTCATAAGGCTAGGACTTTACATTACATCCCTGATAGATGAAGTGATTTTGAATGAAGCCCTTCTAATATAGAAATAAAACTTTTAATCCTAGATACAGTCCATAGAGAGTCTGGCAACTTTGCTGCTCCTACTATATTGTACCATTATGAGATATTGCAGATTTTTGTATGGTTCACTTTATCCAAAAAGCTAAAGTTTAAAATCTAAAGAAGCTACACAAATATTGCTGTGAAATTGAGTAGATCTTAGAAGTTTATAAAGCTCGATTAAAGACAAAGAATCTAGGTAAATATTACTGTGGCCCTGACTAGACCTTAGGAGTTTATAGATCTTGAGTATCAAATATTACCTTAGTTATCAAATGTATGTTGTTAGATATCTAAATTTTCTTTTTAAAAAGATTTACTTATTTTATTTATTTGAGTACCCTGTAGCTGTCTTCAGACACACCAGAGGAGGGCATCAGATCCTCTTACAGATGGTTGCGAGCCACCATGTGGTTGCTGGGAGTTGAACTCAGGACCTCTAGCAGAACGGCCAGTGCTCTTAACCACTGAGCCATCTCTCCAGCCCTTATCTAAATTTTCTAGCAGCTTGGTATTGAGCTATTAGCAAAGATGAGTAATAATACATATAATTTAAATTAGTTTCTGTTAATCTGAATAGACTTTTATAACCTTGAAGTCTCATCATCATATACAGACTATTTTAAACCAGAGTTGAATCCCATATGTTGGGATATGTTGCAGCAAGTGTATCTGCATTTTTGTCATACAAAATCTATACATATCTAACATTTTGAGACTTGTTGCTTTCTTAGTCTAAAAGAAGATATAATAATAAACTAAGGACTCAGTAAGAGTGAGAAGTTTTAGAATTGTTGCTTTTTAAGATGACCCTGTGGTCACTTTAAGATGTTGAAATCACATGGCAGGTTGCAAGCCATGTGGCCATTTACATCCTAGTGAAGTCACCAGCCAAGAGGAAGGAAAGCTATTTAAAACATTTATTTTTTCCTAGTAGATTATCTATCTATCTATCTATCTATCTATCTATCTATCTATCTACCTGTCTTAAATGAGATGCATCCAAGTTACATTCACATATACACACAGATACCCATGTATGGATTTTTCATTATAAGCTTTTTGTTACAAGTTTAAAAGCCAAATATTGTTGCAGATTACTTAGATTTTAAACCATACCCAATAAGTAACTTCTAAATCTGTAGATCAGATTTTACGGGAGGAAATATGAAGACTAAGTATGGAACAGAGACTGAAGGAAAGGTCATCCAGACACTGCCCCACCTGGAGATTCATCCAATATACAGTCACCAAACCCGGTCGCTATTGCAGATGCCAGGAAGTGCTTGCTGACAGGAGCCTGGTATGGCTGTCTCCTGAGAGGCTCTGCCAGAGCCCAAAAAATACAGAGGTGGATGCTCACAGCCAACCACTGGACTGAGCACAGGTTCTCAGATGGAGGAGTTGGAGAAGAGACTTTAGGACCTGAGGGGGTTTGCAACCCCATGAGGGGAGCAACAGTGTCAACCAGCCAGACCGTGTGTTGAGTGAGGTGCAGTTTTTGCTCTTATCTGACTCTGACTTGTTGCAAGCTTTCAGCCAAGAGGCTTACACAGTGTGGGGAGGGAGACAAGAAACAAACAAACAGAGCTAAAAGGGAGAAAAACAGAATAAAGAAAGGAAAAATTTCTTTTCATGTTCCTCCGATTTGAGTGGTATATTGTGGCCAAGTTTAATATGTTTAGGGGCTAGGTGTTCCAGGATGCAATTTCCATCGATGAGGAGTCCCAGACCTGATTTTGACTGAGGCTTCCCAGGGACCCAGGAGACCAACTGAGAAGGCACAAGCTGTCCAGGGAACCATCATTCAATAGACAGGGGCCAGGGATAAGCAGACACGATTTACCTGGTAACAGGATTTTTAAAAAAAGTCAAGAGTGTGAAAAACCATGCTGCTGAGCTGGAAGAACAAAGCATCATCCAGGGAAACGGACAGATCCAGAGAAGCATTTTAGCCAAGTAGAGAGAGAACTCACCAATTGTCAGGGTTGGATGGAGTGTCTGGTGATCAGTGGACCAGAAAGATCTGTTGCAGGTTTAGTGGGTAGATGGGTTTCCAGTGTGGCTAGACACAAAGAGAACCCCCACCCCCCAGTTCACAGTCCCAATGTTATGAACTATAGTGCAGTGAGAGGGTACCTTTGACAGGCCTGAGTGAAGGTGTACCTGTTTATTGGGGGAGAGGAGAGGAGGGAGAGAGAGGACCTAAGTAAGGGAGGGATAGAGGCAACAAGAGAATCATGAAGGTAGAAAGAAAGGGGCAGAGAGCGGGAGACAGACAGAGAGAGAGAGAGAGAGAGAGAGAGAGAGAGAGAGAGAGAGAGAGAGAGAGAGAGTAAGAGATAGAGACACACAGAGACAGAGAGACAGAGCAAGGGAGAGAGACAGTAACATAGAGAGAGACAGAGAAACAGAAATAGAGAGACAGAGACAGAGTGAGGGAGAGAGAGACAGAGAGGAGACACAGAGAGAGAGAGAGAGACAGAGAGAGAGACAGAGAGACAGACAGAGGGACAGAGAAGAGCAAGGGAGGAAGAGAGGGGGGAGGGAAGAAGGGAAAATACATAGAACAGCCAGGTGACGGTGTACTCAATTGCTAGGCCCCTGGGAGCAGTCCAGAGGAATTGCCTGTACACTAACAGCTTCCAAACATTGTCATCTGTACTCTGACCTACACACACCAAGCAGGAATGCACATGCACATGTACACACAAATAAATAAATTAACAGGTAAGGGTAATACAATTTTTAAATGTTTCTTTCTCCTAGATTAACATTTTGTCCATCTTTTTCAACTTAGATATTTGTTTTTAAATCTCATGTGTATGAGTTCTTGCCTACATGTATGTGTGTACATTGTATGTGTGTGTGCAGTGCCTGTATAGGCCCTGAGAGGCCAGAACAGGGCATTGGATCTCCTGAAATTGGATTTATAGATGGTTGTGAGGGACCACGTGGTACACATTTATCTGTGTACCATGGGAATAAATAGCAAGGTAAGCTTAGATGGATCTGGGGTGTAGGGGTCACGATGCTAATGAAGAATTGTCAACAGGAGTCAGTACAACTGTGCAATTCCTTACCCAAAATGCTAAGGCTTAAAATTAGCTTTGAAAAGTGACTTGAATTTTCATGCAAATGAAACACAGACTGATACCAGTGTTTCAAACTGGTGCATATGTGTGCATGTGTATACATCTGTGCCTGTATGTATACATGGGCAAGTGTGGGTGAACATGTGAGTATGTGCATGTGTAAAGTAGGGGCTTATTAAGAAAGGCTCCATGGGTGCTAAGGAAGAGAGACACATGCTTAAGATTAGTGCAGTACGAACCTACACGTGGATGTGACCTTCTTGCCTAAGCTAGGTTTTTATTTTCTGTTTTCGTTTTAAGGCGTGGTTTCATGTAGCTCAGGTAGGAAAAACAAAACAAAACACTGACCTATTTTGCCTGGAAGATTTTTAATAGAACTTATGGTAGAAACTGGATAAATAGTGGGTTAACTTTTGTTTTACTTGTTGGTAGAAGCCAACAGAAGCCCTGCAAGCTCTGTGTGTGTTCTCCTCACCATTTAGGGAGAACACGTACTATGTGCTCTTAATGTGTTTCCCTTCTATTTAACGGTGTTTAAAGCCCACTCTGTCGATCTCCGACTTCTTCGTTGACTGCTGACATTGACTGTGTGCTGGCCATTAGTCCTGGTCATCATTGCTTCTGTTGACTTTGTGGGTGTCTTGCTGACTCTTAATTAAACTATTCTCTTTTTGTTCTCAAATTCATATGGCCACCTTGTAGTTTCACCGTGGAGCTGACTCCTGTCATAGCTACCAAGATGGAGCTGCAGTCTTTCTTAATCGTCTTATGTTTAGCACCTGTCTGTGGAGTGGTCCAGGATGGTCTCCTTTCTGTTAGAACCCACCCTTACCTTCAGTTTAGTCTGTTACAATTAGAAGCTTTAAAAAATGAAAATATATGAATGGCAGCAGATCCTTGCTTGTGTTTCACAAAGCTATGTGGGGGCAGCTAGCAGGACGGTCATTACTATCCATTCTTTCCAGAGCTCTGTGTTTCCTTTACCTAGTCAGTTTGGTTGTTTCATAACAAGCTGTATATAAACAGTGCTTATTCCTCTTTCTCAGTGCTCCTGCCTGTCTGGTTTAACCCTAACCATCCTAAGCCTCGCATCTTTTTCTATTGTAATATTTGGATCAACATGCAGCTTTCATCCTAGGCTTTCCCCCCCCCCCCCACATTATTTATGGCAAACTATCTCCTGCTTCAATACGTTTGAATATTTTAATAGAATCGATATTTGCACCCAAATTGAATAATGGGAAATGTTATCTCATCAAAAATGTGACTAGTATTGCTTTCTAAATGGAAGCTAACTGGCTACAAATACCTTGAAACAAAGCAACATTTTGAAAGTCTAGCTCAAAAATTTGCTGTCATGCTACCAGGCAAAGACTACATTCTGGGTCTGGTGTATTATCGTTGTGAAACAGAAAAGCTAGGAAGTGTTAGATAGTTGTTTTAGTTATATTTCCATTGTTTGACAGACACTGTGACTAAAACAACTTATAAAACCGACACTTTAAATTGTCTTACCATTTCAGAGGGTTAAGGTCCATGAACAAAGGCATCATGAGAGTTCATAACCTGATCCGTGAATAGGTGGCAGATAGAAGCATACTGAGAATGTGCAGTCTTTTGAAACCTCTAAGCTAGGCCCCAGTGACATATCTTCTCCAACAATGCTATATCTTCTATTCCTTCTCAAGCAGTTCCACCAACTGGGGGCCACATATTCAAATGTGAGACTATAAGGGACATTTTAAATTCAAAACCCCGCAATTGTAAAGATATCCTAACATGGACCCATCTCTGGCTGTAAGACATGGAATTTTTAGAGTGTTCAATGGACTCATGTGTGACGAATCAGAGATTTTAGGCCATGTATGTCCATGGACTCACACACTATGTCACCCATCTTTAGTCATGGTGAACTCAAGCCATTCTTAGGAGACACTGAATATTATTATTACTCACTTCTCTTAAACCGTGTCCTTGTAGTGAATTTAAGGCACAAGATTTGAAGCATTGTTTTCCTTTGTCCAACCCTGTTACCTGAACCCATGCTGAGGGGTCTATATCCAGTCCTGCTCTCGGGCTCCTTGTGAGTCCCCACTCCTTTCTTATCATATTTTTCTTTTTGTTCTTCAAATTTTCATTTGACAAGTTCATGCATGATTTGTTGCTTAGTAGTTTCCTCTGTGTTTAAAACATTCTATCCTGTAAGGAAGCTCTGTTAGCCAGAAAGTAGAGCAACTGGAAGTTGCTCTAGGAAATCCCTGGAACTGACCACATTTGCTACGGTTCCCTAATAACTGCATAAACAGAAGAATCTGCCAAGAGTCACTCAGAGAAGCTATGCTGCAAAAGAGACTCTGAGATCAGATCAGATGCTTGGAAGAAGCAAAGACCAGTCAAGCTACGTGGAAACGTTTTGGAACAACAGAGTAACTTGGATCCGCCGCTCTCCAACATGTTGCGTTTCCTGCATGCTGTGCAGTGTGTGCCAGGTTCCCATCTATTGTGAGCTGTCACATGTGCTGGGGTGGCCTTTGGTGATGCAGCTGTCTTTGAGTCATATCTGCTTCTATAAGTAATCCATCACCTATATTGCTATAAGTAACCTCAGTAAAACTCATTGCTCCACCAAACTGGACTTCACCAATCTCCATACTTTGGTTGGTCATGTAGTCTTTACCTGAGCTGAAATGTGTTGTTGCATCTCCCCAGAAAAAGTCTTGTCACAAGTTCCTGCTGAACATTTTCCTCTTCTCAACTAGTCTTCCTTTGACTTGTGTCTCTTTTATTTTTGTGGCAGTGGATTTAATTAGGGTTGTTTGCATTAGTATAGGTGGCAGACTGTCTGTTAGAGCACGTGTAACTTATCACTGGCTACACCACTGGAGAAATTATTTTCCTCTCATGGGAACTATTATCTGCCTTAAAAGTATCTCAAGAAGGTAAGGTGCCCCATAAGCTTTTCCATCTGGGCTGGAATGTTGGTGTTGAAGGGCTGATCTTGTGCCAGTAACCCCTGCTCTGTGAGTTCATTACAGCAGGGACTCAGATGTTCCTGTGAGCTCTGCTAACAGACATTGGCACAATAGCACCTAATTGGTCATTAAGCAAACACTATGCACAGATGTTTTCTAATGGTTTATTATATTTTCAACTGCTTAAGAAAACCAAGCAACAAGACAGCATCGTTAAACCTAAATAGTATCTTCTTAATAGAATTGCTCCTAGCTTAAGGAATTAATACCTTTGAACATCAATTTGCAGCAATTATAACATGTCTTGTAAAATGGAAACACTAAGTATGTCATAAACTACTTTCCAGTTGGGTATTGAACACTCAGAAGAGTATTGGATTCTACCAGAGGCTCTTCATCTCTTAATGACTTTCAACAGTTTCATTATTTATATATTATAGACAGCTAATAACACTGGGAATACACTTTGGTTATAGCCATTCAAGCAAATTCTCTCTGATAAAGAAAACTCACTATTGTCTATTTCATCATCTTTTTATTCCTTGTAAATGAAAACTCGTTGACTCTTTCTTTGAATGTACTTCAGTGCTGCTCGGACTCCTGAAGGATTTAATGAGTCAAAGACTGTGGTGTTTTCACTTTGTATATGCCATAGAGTCATGATTAAAGTCTTCTAAATTTGTCTTTTAACTCTCTGGCACAGAATTTTGAAGTTGAAATGTAAATCTTTAAAGACATTTGCTGACATGAGAAA
This sequence comes from Arvicanthis niloticus, assembly GCF_011762505.2. Classification (NCBI taxonomy): domain Eukaryota; kingdom Metazoa; phylum Chordata; class Mammalia; order Rodentia; family Muridae; genus Arvicanthis; species Arvicanthis niloticus. The sequence continues at coordinate 4,931,591 of NC_047666.1, forward strand.
TTTTTCCCTCTTGACTTGCAGTAATTTTGAAAGTCAATTGCTAGTAGCTACTTAAATCTACTATAATTATTGCTGGGATTAAACATTCTCAAAGAACTCTGACTTAGCCTGCTGAGAAACAAAGCCTAATTCCCTCAAAATTTTCATACTGTGAGGAATTTAATGTGAGACATAAGAGACTCCTTATTTCTACTTTGGCTGTTGGCATTCTGTGAGTAACCTCTCTGTCATTATAATAGAATCCACAAACTGGGTGTGGACGCCTCTTATCTGTGAAATTTACAGTTGTGTATTAGAGGACTATAAAACTAAGTCTGGTAAACATGAGTTTACATACGCAGAACTTTATGTAACTCTTTGTAAGCACAGAAGTCTGTAACCTGTTGCTTAGATTGCAGCAGGGAAGCCGAGGACAGTCTACAGACAGCTTTGAGATGTGTTGAGTCGAATGAGACTGTGCTATTGACAAGGATAATGGTTCAGACTCAGTACTAGTGAAGTCGTGGCTAATGGTGGAGTAACTACAACCATTAGTAAGTTAGCCTGCACAATTTGTCATATCTATTTATAAATATTTGCCCTTGTACCACAGATAAGTGTAGTTCTTTCTCTTCAAAGAAACTTCTTTTTTGCAATAGATGGAGACCACTCCAGAAAACTACAGCCAGTTGGTACGCAGGGTAATGGAGCCCAGTGTCACTGGAAACATCTATAAACCCCTTCCACACCTAAGTCTCAGGAAACCTGTATAAGAGGATGAAAGATGATGATAACTACCCGAGGATCAAGTCCTTTGGTTGAGACTCCTAGTAATGTCAGATGATACACCTATGAAACCTCATGATTACCCAAATGTGAGCAGAACAAGAGGGACACCAATGGACACGGCAAACTGCATGGGGGAAAATCCCACGAGGCCTCAACCCTCCACAACAAAACCAAACAAAACAAAGAAAAACAAACAAAAAACTCTACAGACTACTGAAGAAAGCTGGGAATGAGAGAGGTGGCCTTCCCCAGGGAAGAATACATGAGTTGGTTGTTCAGTGCCAAACAGCCCTGAAAGTATACATGCACTTAGCATTATATGAATGGAACATGTTATATTTGGGAACATATGTGTGTGTGTGTGTGTGTGTGTGTGTGTGTGTGCTCAGTTGATGGACAAAAGAGGCCAGGGATTTGAAGGATAGTGAGGGACACAAGACAAGGTTTAGATGGAGGAAAGGTAAGGGGAAATGTTGTAATTAAAAGTAAAAAATGACACAAATAGCAGTTGAAATAATGATAATTACTTATAAAAAATAATGATAGTGATTCAGAATTAGAAAGGTCAGGGCTTTCCCTCACTCACTGCCAGTGAAGGGCTAAAGTAGCCTGTTTCTTTTAGATCTCCTGATGGGGGCCTCTTAGTACTTTCAGTGCAATCTCATAAGCCTGGCACAAGGAATCAAGGGAGCCACTTGACACGCAAAACTCAATTGCTTCCTTTCTTCCCCAGTAGTCCACCTTTGTGCAGCCTTTATATTGACAAGTTGATTTTCTTGTAAGTGTTCTTAGTGTGCCCAGTTGGCCCCTCTCTGTAAAGTGAGAGTAGAACAAAGACCTAGTGTTTCCAGCAGGGTCCTGGCCATGGTTTCCAGCTGATGTCCTGTATTGTACTGGAATCTCCCCAGGCCCTTGTCAGACATTTAGGAATCCATACTCTTCTGACTGTAAGAAAAAAATCATCAAAATCACCATTTCCTTATAAACTCATTGCATTCTTCTGCACTGTTATTCTCGGTTTTTATTATCATATTGCTACCAACATGTAACACCTTTAAAAGTGTTTTTCATGAAATCGATTGATTTATTTTGAGAAGACTGTGTGCCCACATCGTAGTGCATTTGTGGAACAGGGGGGTGGGGCTTACAGGGTCAGTTCTCTCCTTTCAGGATGTGGGACCCAAGGAACTGCTGAGCCGTTTCACCAGTGCGAATATTTTTCTTTAATATTTTTATTATTTAATAATCGTACCCACACACATACAAATGCACATTGCTGGTTTTTAACCTCAGCCTCTCGTCCCTGATGACCTTTTTTCCCACAAGGATCTCTTTCTGCTTTAATTGGTTTTTTTGTTTGTTTGTTTGTTTCATTGTTTTGTTTCGTTTTATTTTTTCACGATCTACTAAATTTAATTAGGATTGCTTGAGAGAGCATAGGTGCGTATTTACTAGTATACTAGTGACTGCACCATTTAAGAAAATTACTTCCTCTCTCATAACAGACATTTACTTCTAACAGTTCCTTGGGGGAGAAAGGAGCCTTTTGAGTCCATCCTGTATCCATGATGAAATATTGATAAGCAAGTCTCATGCAGGTAACCACAGTTTCCATGAGTTCATTAAATACAATGGCCATGCTACATCCTGAAGACAGCATTCCGTGGTATTTCTTTACAACATCTAGCTTTCACACTCTTTCAGTCTACTATTTTGTGATGTTCTCTGAGCCATGGAGAGTGTGATACAGAGGTCCTATGTAGGGATTAAACACTCAACATCTATTTATTTTCTATACTTTGAACAGTTACAAGTGTCTGCAAGTAATTGCTCCATTGATTCCCACTGCACTCAAAAACTTCTCTGGCTATGACGGAAAGCTTCACTAACCTAAATACATGAACACGAACACATAAAGGAAGCTTAACAGTGTGTTCACTTAGAAAAACAGCATTAGGAAATTCTCTGTAACACGTCTAGTTATAGACTTCTGACAAAGTTTACTGTACCAAGCATAAATACTGTCTTGTGAACTGGGTCTCAAACCCAATTTTAAAGGTTGGTTGCCAGTCTAATAGTCATTCCCCTATTGCACGAGTAGATACATTTTTGCTGGAAGATTGGTATTGTAGCTCACAAGGCTCGCAGATAGATATGATTATTGATGGATTTTCTTCTCCAGAAGCCTAAATAGAACTTTGGGTTACTATAAAAGCTAGCCAGCAGCAAGGAAGAGCTTCCATCTAAGTTTCAGCTGCACTTCTCAATATCCTGTAAGTATGTATGTAGTCTTTGCCAGCAGGGTCTTAAATCTAGGTGCAGTGAGCAAAGGCAATGGCCTGTGTTATTTGTAAAGGGGCTCTGTTACCTCTGTGACCAACAGCACAAAGGGAGTTATTCCATATCTGGGTTGGAATTTTTAAAAAATAGTAATATTTAATATGTCTTCTGGGGATAACATTATCAACTTATGCAGAATATGTATGTCTTTTTTTCTTTTTTTAAATTTATTTTTTTATTTTATATTTTATTTACATTTAAGATGCCATCCTCTTTCCACATTTCCCCTCCCTAGAAAACCCCTGTCCCATGCCCCCCCCCCTTTCCTTTTTGCTATTATACGATTTTTTAAAAATGTTAATCAAAGGATTCATAAGTTTGGTAATGCTCAATCAGAAGCGTAACCCAATACCCAACCTAGATATAAAAACTATCTTTGACTGGTGGAGACATGTGAACATCTGCCTCCATGCCCCCTCTCTCTTTCTCTCTCTCATCACCTAGCTTCTCCTCTTCTTCTTCTCTCCTTGTTCCATCTCTTCCTCTCAGTACTCCTTCCCACTTACCTCCTCCTACAAATCACTCTTCCTGTTAAAGTAGAACTTTTCTCTCAAAATACAATTAGAGCATACTTATTACTAATTGTAACAGTGAGGTACAAGATAGTCCTAATACCCAGTCCATCATGCTGTTGACTAACCAGAACCTCTGTCATCTCTTCTAACTAAAACACTTACTTTTGATCCTGGCTTTTTGGCTTTAGAATGAATGTCAGCTGAAAACCATCTACTCAGATCTTTTCTCTCAAAGTAAATAGCCAGGATTGGTTATGAAACTATAGGTCTTCAATCCCATCAGAAATCCAGAATGACTGAGTTAACTGAAGTTATGGCAAGCACTAAGCATAGCTTCTAAAACTTAGCCAATTTATAGAGACTGCTGAACACCTGAAAAGCCCCAATACTACTGAACGTTGGAGCATCAAATCTTCAGCCTTCTGGCTCAGAATCATCTGACAGACCTTAGTGATGCAGGATTATTAAGGGCTGATTACTCTGTCTAGGCAGATATAATCAGTCGACTATTCTGCATGTGTGTCCTTTTCTGGACAGTAATTTGTCTGTAGATGGAGAGAGGCAATTCTTGCCTAGTGGCTGTCACCGCACAACAGGAGTATCTTCAAGGATGCTCAATTTCTTCTTAGAATCCACGACAGGAAGCTGTCAGGAGCAGACAGGTCTCTAATCAATATGAACATTAATATATAAATATTTGTAGCATCAGTTCTATGGACTTCTGATGTTTTGAAAACCAACTATCCATGTAAGGTAACCTGGACTGTTGTCTGTTCACTCCTCTCAGCTATTTCTAAATAAAATATGGAAAACACCTTAACAATAAACTCAAAACCATGAATTTGCTATAGTCCCTTAACTCATAGGTTAACCGTCCCAAATCAGTTAAAAAAGGGCTGGGTCCAGGACTTGTATTCCTAAGTGTTTTATACAGGCACAATGCCATTGAGTATATCAATATTCATCTCGTTTTTTATATTAATAAGAGGCTCATACCAATGAAAACATTAAATTTGAAATCAAAGTAAATTTTGTACCATTTAAGAGATTATAACTTCATCTTGATAATAATTATACAGATTTCTACCAATAGGTTATGGCTATGCAATAAGTCCTAGCTAATCCCCCTTGTTCCAACAAAACCACTACTTTTCCCTAGAAAGACAGACCATTATTAACCACATTAGTCCCCAAGATCAGAGAATAGGGCACTGACTCTTCTTTAACTTCTTCAAGCTGATTAAGGGCGTTGAGATTTTAGAAGAGTAAGTTGATAAGCCTCTGATGCTGTGTCTTCACTGAATCCAGATGGAATTTCAGGACATCGGGGGTTTGGGCAGGTCTGCTCAGTATGCTTGATGAGTAGATACACCAAGGCTGTGTATTCTGCAATATACAATTCTCAAAACAAGAATTCTCAAAACAAGTTTTAGTATCAAGAAAAAAAATTTTTCCCACCCCCAGAGGGCTGACATTTTTTTTAAAGATGTTGGTTCTAACGCCTTTTTTTCCCGCTTGTTAAAATTGGTTGTAGTATTTACGTTTCAGATTTTATCCCCTTACCCTACTTCCTCCCACCACCCAGAAACCTCCTATCCCATTCCCCTCCTCATGCTTCTATGAGGCAGTGACCGCACCTACCCCCCCTCACTATCCCCTCCCCCCCCACAACTCCCCCCCCCACTGTGTGTTCATTTTTTTTTTATGGGACCTAGAAACTCCTCTCCCACCTATGTCCGACAAGGCCATCCTCCCCTACATATACCTCTGGACTCTTGGGTCCCTCCCTATGTGTTCCCAGGCTGGTGGTTTAGACCCTGGGGGGCTCTGGTTGTTTGGTATTGTTGTTTTCCACCTGGGGTCACTAACCCTTTCTGCTCCTTCAGTCCTCTCACTAAGTTCTCCATTGGGAAACCCCTGATCATATCAGTGGTTAACTGTGAGCATTGTCCTCTGAGTGTGTTAGTCTTTGGCAGACCTCGAAGGAAACAGCTATATCATGTTCCTCACATTATGCACTTCCAGCCATCCACAACAGTGTTTAGCTTAGGTGGCTGTACATGGGGTGAATACCCAGGTGGAATGGTCTCCTGATGGCCCCTCCTTCAGTTTCTGTTCCAATTTTGACTATATTAACTCTTCCAGTCTTTGTTGAGAAGAAGACTTAAAGGAACAGAAGAGAAAAGCTCACTAAATGAATGTATGACATTGTGAAGAAATTAAAAAATTAAACATATTAATATCAATTTTTATTTTATAAAGCATGGTTTAAATGTATTCAGACACAATAGAAAGAGAAAAGAAGTAAGAAATCACTAGAGGATACAATCAGAATATATAATTCAGATGAGAACTGAACTAAACATAAACACAAGCAGCTTTAGTAAAATATCTTCACTCTTACTGATTTTAAAGGTTTTCAAATGATAGGTTTGAATATAAATCCTTAGGTGCTACTCACCTTAGCTTGCATTTTTAATTATGTGTGTTTATATGTCTGTATAGGTATATGCCATATGTGTGTGGGTCCCATAGAGGCAAGAAGAGAGCATCAGATCCCCTGGCACTGGGTTTACAGACTGTTATGGTCCATGTGATGTGGGTGCTGGGAACTAAACTCTTGTCTTCTGGAAAAGCACCAAGTGCTCTTACCTATCGGTACAGCCACCTCTCTCTGTACACACACCCCGACCCCACCCCCCACCTCCCACCCCCACACACAAATGCACTGATTTTTCACATAGAGTGTCTCATTGACCTAGATTGTGTCAGGCAGGTGAGGTTTACTGGCCATCCAGACCCTGAGATACAGCTTCCTCCATTCCATCCCTGGGGTTACAAGTGTGTTACAGGTATTTTTATATTGGTTCTAGGGAATCAAATTTAAGTCCCCAAGCTGGCAAGGCAATCATTTACCTCCTCAGCCAGATTTTTCACATTATTAAGCTGTACATTGGATAGTCTAAAATAATGGACAATTCCTAGTCTATAAACTCAAGAAGATTATATCATAAAGAAATGGAAAACCTAGGTAGATCAATAATGAAGAACAAGGTTGAATATGAATATTTTTTAAATTTCCTATTCATTTATTTTTAATCAAAGCTCATAAAAATAAGTTAATAATTTGATAGTTATTTTTTCTCTAGATAGACCCAATAGAAATTAATTATCCTTGTAAAGACAAAACTGGCCTTTGATCTTATTTTAATATTGTATCTCTGGTTTCTCACACATTTGAATCATTAATCATGATTTTTATCAATTCTAAATCCCTTATGTAAGAACTTCAGAGATTATGTAATCAGAGCAATTAAAACTTTCCCACTAAGCAAAAGAAAGTGTTATTTATTTTCTGATTTCTTGCTTACTAATTACTTTCTGTACATGGGGAATATACTAGAACAATTATTAATCAATCTTTTAGAAATGTGTTTCATTTATCAAAACAGTTTTTAAATTTTTAATTGACATACAGTGATGTTACATATCCGTGGGGTAAAGAGTATTGTTTCACTACCAGTATGTGATGTACAGTGATTAAACGTGTGCACTTAGATGGTTACCTCTTCAAACATTAGTCATTTATTTATGGAATACATTCAGGAACTTTCCTGGTGGAGTTTCTAAGTATACCTTACATTGTTAGCTAGAACCAGTCCTTATAATAGAACACTAAAATTTACTCCTACTCTCTGTGGCTTTGTAACTATGTTAGGCTACAACAAGTCTTATTAAATATAAGTCTGAAATTATGTTCCAATATCTTCTCCACCCACAATGCTTTAGCACCAGAAATCAACAACAGGATGACCTTCAGAAACTTTCCAAACACAGAGTTAGCATGCTTCTGAACTGCTAACAGTGAAAAGAGAAAGTCAAAAGTTATGGACACATTATGGAAGAAAGGCAGAATAAATCTAAGAGTCATAGGTCAGGATGACTATATCCCCACCACCCCCTAAACACCACTTTGCCCCCTGTAAAGTCTCCAGAAAAGGCGCTGTCATTTCTAGGGTCTAATGAATGTGTGTATTTTCACTATTCTATAGTCAAAGGTCAAAATCCTCCATAATTATTTAGCATGAGAAAGAACATCCACATAGTCCACACATGAGTCTTTGGGAGTCATTTCTGCCTCATAGCAGAGTCCTGGGCTCTGCGCCCAGCTCTGAGCATCCATCCAGTGCTCCCTGTCAGATATTACTTGCTCTGATTATCATTGCTTTCCAGTTTGTTCGTACCGGGCAAGCATTTTGTTACTCTCTGCCATCCTTGACTCAACATTTTGAACTCAAAGCCTATTCAAACTGGAGTTCAGGAAGACACTGAGCTTTGTACCAAAGTCTCTGTGATATAATATGCCCCTGGCTGCTGCTTAAATGTCCCAAGAGAAAACATAGCTTCCTAAAGTGAAGACGTGAAAGTGTGGTTTTCGGGGTGTCTGAAGCCCATGGACATGCATGATACCATTAAAATCTTCTATCTGTAGCATTTATGTAAAAATTGCTCATAAAGATTTAAGCTTATCATTGGGGTCTGGGGAGACCACAGTTGAAACCAGAAGCCTATAGTTTCCTTCCAAATCAGAGTATCCACTGGTGTGTGGGCAGCAATTACAAGCCCTGATTTGCTGGACTCATCTTAGCTCTAAAGCCTTTTTTATTTATCTACTATAAGAATATCAAAACAAAACAAAAAACCAGCCAGGATGAATTCATCTGTATTGAGATTCCTGCAGTGTTGCCGCAAGTTAATTGGTATGACCAAGTCAAACTGAAGCTTTCAATGTCAAGTTGAGCACTAGGTTCCTTGTATACCCATGCTGACTTGTTCTAAAAGTGATTAAATGAATCATTCTGTAACCTTGAGTCCGCTGGTCTAGGTTAGAATAAAAACATTAATTTCTTTTTTGGTAAAGGAAAGAAGACTGTTTTGCAATGCTCCAATCTTGGGTGAAAGGAAACCACTGAGGTGCAACAACACTGAATACATGCTCTCTCTTTCAGAAAAGTCTTTGCAAAACAATAAAAAACATTGTCCTTATAACTAAAATATTTAAGCCTCCCCAAATAATTCTGAGATACTCAGGTAACAGGGGTGACAAATACCACTCTATCTTGCAATATTTACCTCGTTTTTCTTTTGCTTTCAAAAAGGTCAACACCAAATAGCTAAGGTAATTGATTTACCTGAAAAAAAAAAGTAAAAGGAAACAGAAGGACGAGGAAAATAACAACTTTTTTTTTCTGTAACTTCAAAATTAAATTTATAGTAACAAAGAAATAATCAGCTTCAATTAGTACATGCCTACAGCTATCCTTAAATCCTTTGTCACTTCCAAAAAAGCATTCTTTTATTCATTCATCAAAAATATTTTTTGAAGTACCTAAAATCTTTGAAAGTCTGCTATAGGTTACAAGCAAAAAAGATAGAAAGACACAGCTGAGATCTTTACCCAAGTGACTTATGAAAAAGACTTAGTGGCAATGGAGTCATGTGACACTAGACTCATCTGGAGTGTGGCAGTCTGATTTCTGTTGCTATAACAGATTATCTGAGACTGGGTAATTTTCGAGGGATAGTGTCTTAGTTAGGGTTTTACTGTTGTGAACAGACACCATGACCAAGGCAACTCTTACAAGGACAACAGTTAATTGAGGCTGGATTACAAGTTTCAGAGGTTTAGACCATTATCCTCAAGGCAGGAACATGGCAGCATCCAGCCAGGCATGGTGCAGGAGGAACTGAGAGTTCTACATCTTCATCTGAAGGCTGCTAGCAGAATACTGGCTTCTAGGCAGCTAGGATGAGGTTTTTAAAGCCCACACCCACAGGGACACACCTACTCCAACAGGGCCACATCTTCTAATCGTGCTACTACCTGAGCTAAGCATATACAGACCATCACAGATGGGATTGCTTTCACCTCAGAATTCTGAACTCTAGACTTTCAAGACTATGGCAATAGCATCTGCCCAGCTACTCACTGGCACCTAGTGTCACTTCAACTCCTGGTGAAACAGAAGGTCAGACAAGTACTAGAGGAAGAAGAGAGGCTAGACACAAGGAATGGCTAAGCCATTCCAGTGAGAAAGCATTGATCCATTCATGAAGACTCTGCCCTAGTGACTGAAAGACCCTGACTCAGCTATATCTCCCCTATACTGGCACACGAAGGAGCAAGCATTCTGAGGTAACAAGCCATAGCAGAGGATTTTGCTGAGAACTTTGGGCTTTAAGTTCGAAGGAAAACATTTAAAAGGGTTTAGGGGTGGGTAGAGAGACAATCATGTTTCCATTTTGAAAGACAACCTCAGTTGCTAGGTTTAGGAAGAACTGAGCATAAAGAAGCATACACAGCATCCATGCCACCTACAGTAAGTGGCTGCAAACATTTACACAAGAGAGCGTGGGAACTTGGACTGGACTAAGGGCTGTGAGGATGATGGAGAATGATGGGATCTGGGATATTGGAAGTAGAGCTCAATGGTTGTGTTGTGGGTTGAATGATGACCCTTAAAAGATGTATGTCCTTCCTTATCTCATCACATGGGATTCATGATATGATCTTATTTGAACAATGAAGATTTAATGAAGTTCAAATTTTCTAGATGTTATTATTCTGGATTATCTAAATGGGACCTAAATTCAATGATGAATTTCTTTATAAGAGAACAGAAGAGAAGAAAAACTCATAAAAGCGAAAAAACTTTAAAGCTATTTCAGGTATTATAGAATGGGTGTTTGAAAGAACTGAATATGTGTGCAGTAGATATTATCACAATTCTCATTTGTGCTGAGGAGAAAGTGGGCTGGCAAGATGAAACAGCCTGCCAATTCCACAGCAAGATTGGACTTCACAGTACTATAAAAAAGACTATGCATTAGGGTATGAAGAATACCTGAATGCCTCTTTACAGAGTGGTTATTAAAGCAAAACCAAGAATTTGAATATATTCTCCATGAAGAAATGATGAAAGTTGATTTATTAATTACCAATTGAGTATATTCAATTCATACGTAAACCAAAATATCATATTTTACTTCATAAATATATAAATATAAATCAGTAAAACTAAATATGAGTAAAATGACTCAAACACTATAAAATAGTAATAAGGAACTATGGTCCAGCATATATAGAAAATTGAAATTCTAATAAATTATGAATATGAAATACACACACATAATTTTATGTTTATGGATGCTTTACCTTCATGTATGGTGTGTACCACATGCATGCCTGGACCCTGCATAGGCAGAAGAGGATGTCTTCTGGACCTGGAGTCTTAAGTGGTTGTGAACTGCCATGTGACTGCTGGCAACTAAATCTGGGTTCCCTGCATGATAAGCAAGTGCCCTTAACTGATACTGAGACATCCAGGGATACTGAGCCATCTCAGCAGCCCCGAGGAATGTGTTTTATCACCACACTCCAAATTATCCTTTGGTAACCAAAATGTTACTTCATGACTTATATTGATGGAAATATATTTCAACATGTTTATGTACATAAAACCAAGAAGTAATTCATACCATTTCAGTACAATTTTAAATGTTTGTATTTTATATTAACTACTTTGTAAAAAGTTAATCACAATATAAAATCAGTATAAAAGCATACCCTGTGTAAATGTTTTCTATGGTGCTATTTTGGTCCATTCAAATAGAGATGATCTCTAAGGAAGAGTGAGTGCTTTCTAATACAATGGTGATGATTTCCTTTGGACTTAGAGGTCAGGGTGATAAACATAATACAAAACAGTAATGAGCTGCACATCCCTGCAGAATCTCCAGAGGTAGCAGAGCCCAGCAACTCTTATTACAGGGAAGAAGAAAGAAATGGGTTATGCTGAAAAAACATCTGTGTTAAGGCAATGGACTTTAATATTACTAGCGAAGCAGAGTGAAGAGTGTAAACACTGCATAGCCTGGTTACACAAGATTCATCTATTTGGCAGAGACTCAATAGATGGCAGTAGACTGTCTGGAACTAGCATCTTCAGAGCCACTAATGCATATATTCACAGTTCTAACTCAAGCAAAACAAAGCAAAACACCACAAACCAAACAGAAAATAGAACAACAACAACACAACCTCACTCAAAGGACTCCTGAATTTTTTAAATGAAATAAGTAAAAATTTGAAGTTTTAAAATTAAAACTTTAAAAATTTAAATTAAAAAATTTAAAATTAAAAAGTATCAACACTATTTCTAAGTTGCTGTTTTAACACAAATGTATCCTGTAAGTCTAGATTTAAAGAAAATAGCAAAGAAAGAAGAAGAAACCTTCTGTGGCTGCTGCAAAGACCCTTAGAAATCCTAGCTCCTGTGTTAACGTGGATGGTCACAGTGTATTGTCACATTAATCGAGATGAAGACTTAAAGCCACAAATAAGAAGGTGTCAGTGGCTCGTGTCACCTAGAGCACTGGGCTTCTGTGCACTGCTTTGCTGTTTACTAGCCAAGTGTACCTGAGGCTCTCAGAACACCTGTGCCCCACAGGCCCTCCTTAGACAGCTCCAGACATCGGAGCCCGTCAGAAGCAAGGTTTGTAACTAGCCGACAATTTTGGCGGGTGTGACTGGGGTGGAGGTATCCATATACACTAGATTCCAAGCTGTGGGTGCCAATGAATGCAACTCTCATCATGTGTGTACCCCTGGAACACTGGTACCCTGTAGCCCTCGCCAACATTTATTTTTTTCCTGATACTGAACACTGGCTGGCCGAGACTCAAATGAAAAGAACCACCTCTGCCCTGGCATGATGAAATCCAGAAAAACCAGGAATGTAAACATTTCTGCAATTTCATGGCCAACCTGTATTCTAATCCTTGGGCTGTAAAGATCCCTGAATACAGAAGCCAAATGAGTAATGTAGCAAACAAACTGCCCCATTGAATAGATACCAACACTGGATACAATTTGCCTCTCATTAACTATCTGATAGTTTAGAAATCTAACAAAATTGATTTACACTCTATTTCCAATGATAAGAAATTACTAAGCAAATGATAGCTTTGTTGCCTTTTATGGCATCTTTGTCAGTAGAAAATTTCCTGATTGGCTTTTCTTAACATGGTTTCCATTCAGGAGGAAGTATTCCTAGCGGGGGAGCTCTCTGAAAGAAGACTGCTAATCTTATTTTCTCCCCCTCAGAAAGCACAGTTGGGAGTCTGCTTATCAAAGAGACTCTCTGTGCCTCTGGTTCTATACATGACAAAGTCAGACGGAATACTGAATTGGAGAAGCTGTGAGCAATATTTAAAATCCGTTTCTGGTCATATGCATTCCATTGCTTTTTATTTTCCACCTTTCTTAAAATCATTTCTCCCTTTCCCAATCTCCTTTCCAATTAAACACACACACACACACACACACACACACACACACACACACACACACACAGAGAGAGAGAGAGAGAGAGAGAGAGAGAGAGAGAGAGAGAGAGAGAGACATAAACAGACATCCACCCACCCACCCCGACACACCTCATGCGGTTGTAGATACATATATACCTATCACTAATCTTAACTCTAGGTTCTACACATAAGGGGAAAAATGTGTTATTTATCCTTCTGAACCCAACTCTTTCACTTGACATTGAGATCTCCAGTTCTATTTTCTATAAATGTCATGATTTTATTTTCCTTTACCTACTCATAGTCCATTCATCTATTGGTGACTATTTAGGCTGGTTCTATTTCCTGGACTATTTGGATGCGTAAGTGTGTGCGATATTGTCTCGTGGGTATACTCAAGAGCAGCACAGAGCGATATTGATGTGCTTCCTGCCTGCTTGCCTTCAATCCTCCCTTCCTCCCTCCCTTTCTTCCTTCTTTCTGTGAGGAATTTCCATACTGATTTCCTCAGAAGCTGCAGCTGTTCACATGTATCCTCACAAGAAACATGGGTTCCTTTAGGCTCAGATCCTCAGGAGCCATTGTTGTCATTTGTTTACTTAATGATAGCTGTTCCGATTGGAGTGAGATGGTATTTCAAAGAAGTTTTAATAGTATGACATTGCCATGCTGAAACCCTGTGCACTAACCTAAAACTTAATTTAAAAGGAGAAAGCATTCTTTAATAAGGTGAAAAGTATTAAGTGATTTGCAAGTCTAGGTTTGTTTAAACTATGAACATCACTTGAGAGAAGGAAGTTTAATGTTCTCTGTGTGTGAAAGACCCTTGGTATAATCCTATTGGTCAAAGGATGTTTCTTTCCTGTCCAGTGAATGCAGTGGTAACTTTTCACTTCAGATTTAAAGAAAACAAATTGTAGAAATTTTTCTGCTCATTGTCTTTAGGCAGTATATAATTTCTTGACAAAGAGTTGTTTCTATTCAAAATATTGCAACAGATTCTGGCTAAGTGCCTAGCTAAACTCAGGGAGTATGCTGGGGTGTGCTCTACATGGAACACCCTGTTTTCAGGGCTAATTGGTGGTGGTGGTCTCTAATCAGATTCAGCTGTGATAATGGGCAAACTATTTTTCCTTCATTTGGACAATAGAACTATTGACTACTTAGACTCTAAATTGGAAATAGATCTCTTATTTCATGACATTCAGCACTTTCTGGAAAAATGCAGCATTAATAACTATTTTTGTAGTGGTGCCTCCAAAATGGCAGTGGGGAAGAGTTCGTGTGTAGGCTATGCTATCCTAGTAATAGCAGCAGTTATGTGGTGCCCTCATGATAAGCCAACCCAGAGGAATAATAAAAGCTTATGATTATAATCTTTGCATGAGGGTACACACATTCTGAATAGAGCAGACTTGCCCCCTTGTGGTTTCCTTGACAAAGTATCAGCTGATACTTTGCTCCAAGGTATTGGCCATTATCTATTAGTTTACACAGTTTTGTGGTTATTCCCATGAATCCATCAAACAAGCATTATTAATTCAATTCTATCACAACCTAAATTGGAGCCACAAAACTGATTCCTCCCAATTGGGAGGAATCCCAATTGGTAGTGTATCTGAAGTTTTTGGGTGCCATTAGTGAACAGATTAAACTCATCTATGACTTCATTATACAATTGCCTGTTTAACCAACAATCCCCCTTTATTACTAAAATCAAGGGAGTCACTGTTTGCATAAGTGATTCTCAAACTTGATTACTCATGGGTCATCAGGGGGAACCTGATGTCCACACTCATCCGAATCGGGTACATTAGTATCTCAGAGGGTGGGATCCCGACTTCATATGCATTAACAGTTCTCAGGTGATTCTAACATGTAGCTAAAGTTGAGAAGTACTTGGCACAAACAGATTGTTAAGTAATGATGTAATTTAATAATATTTATATTAATAAGGAATACTCATGATTCTGCTATGTATCATGCAACAGTCTCCTGTTGTCATAAATTATTTCAATATTATCTGCTTTTTACCAATACTATTCATGTCCCTCTGATACTATTCATATCTCTATGTCAGAGCTGTCAAAATAAGGGAGTGAAATGAGCTTGGTTGAAGTGGCACACATTTTAAGTGATAGTCATGATTTTTTTTTCTCCATCAGTTTGGCTGTGAAGCCCTATTCTTGTCCCTCTGTTCTTACATCTCCAGTAGTATAGTTGTGGCTGTGGTGACAGCAGGCACTCCTGAAGCAGTTACATCAGAGGTTCATTCCTTGGTGCTTCACACACAGAAATGAGTGGCAGATATGGGAAGCCATCTGCAACAAGCAGCTCTGATTAGAAACTGCTTGGCTTGAGACCATTTAGAAAGGGTTATGCTCTGTGAATAAACCTCTTTACTCCTCACCTACAATCTCAGGGTCATAGAAATTGTAAATTGCTTCCTAGGAAATCTCTTTGACACTACTAGCATGCTTTCTCATACACTAATTGAAAATTGCCTTTCCAACATTCTCCACTGGCCTCCCATCTGTTTCCTTGACCACTGAGCCTTGAGACACTGAGAACTGGCTTTAAAAAAAAAAAACAAAAAACAAAAAACAAAAAACAAAAAACAAAACAAAACAAAAACAAACAAAAAAAACCTGATGTGTGGAATGAAACATAAAGGGGCTCTCCTAGTTGTAGACTTAATAAGTGGGCATTGTGACTGCAGGTATCACAGCTAGGCTCTGCTGGCAGCCGCTCAGTTACTCGGTATGAAGCTGCACATAAGCTATGTCGCTCTTGATTGTCCTTTTGCTCTACTTCCAAGTGGTTTGTTAACTTGTTTTGTTGGTACACTTTGTATTTCAGTTTAAAGGACTGGGCCTCTTTTTCCATTTTCTTTATACTTACCTTCATAGCCAAGAATATGACATACCTTTAACTCAAGGCAATGGTCCTTTCCTATTTTCTTAAGGCCCATTGGATTCTGTCATCCAAGTCCCTAATTCTAGATCCCAGTCTGAATTTTTCTCCTGCTGCCCGAGACCTATGATATCCACTGTTTCATGGCACCATATAGGACTATTACCAGGATATCCATTGTTTCATGGTCCCACATGGAACTATTACCAAGAAAGCCATTGTCTTATGGCCATGCTCCTGTTGACATTGAATGGCATCATTTCATGATCCTACATCTATGACCAAGCTTCTGTGATCATCTGAGACCTTCTGGATAGTTTTTACTTTATTGTTTCCTGCTGTGGTTTCCAGTTCTGACTTAGTCTACTTTAAAATTCTGGGGTATTTCCAAATATTGGTGTTCAATATCCAGACCCAACCTGTGGGGCACTCCAGTCTGAGGTTTAGTAGACTTCTCTGCACGTATGCTAAGATCTGTAATAAATTATTTATATTTACATATAATTTTGTTTTTACTGAGCTATGTCACACACTTTCAGCTATTTTCTCTCCTTGTATGAGGGCAATAGATATAGCTGAATTTTTTATTCAAGGGTCCAGGTCTTACGTAGTAAATCATACAAACACCTTATTTAAAATAAGAAAATCTGGGCAGCTAAAATGGCTCAGTGGGTAAAATAATTTGCAGAAAAAAACATGACAACCTTGGGTTTAGTACCAAGAACCTGAAACCCACTGTAGAAGGACAGAACCAACTCATGACTCTGACCTCCATATGTGCTGCCTATGGCATGCTCAAACTCACATGAAGGAAAAAAATTAAAGAGCAATTCTGCAGGCATACAATAATCCTTTGTGCACCAGTAGCACAGATCATCACTTCTCAAGCACACTGCATTCCTTATCCTCTTCAGGATCATCGATGAGCCTTTGATATGATACAAACGCATTACTCACTTTACCATGTGACCCCCACCCCCACCCCCTACCCCCCGTGGCTTTGTCAAGTCACTTTCTAAACAATATTCATTCTTCAGGATGTGGCTGAGAACTAGGGTCACAACTGGTTCATTCTAAATTAAGTCCAAATGCAGCATGAGAGATTGGACATTGATTCTAATGAACCTTTCAGCTTGATAATCTTGGACTTAGGAACATTCAGGCTTCCTGATTTCACAGGAATGTAAAAAAAGAAAAAGGCTCTGCCACCTAGAATTATCCACTCTATCTTGTTATTCCTAACATAACATTCTATGTGCCATATTTAGGGAGTGCTCATAGAGGACAAGAAATTACTACAGGTTCATGGAGAGGGGCTTTAACAGGAGCAGAGATAGAATACACCGATATAAGGAATTAACAGTGAGGCGTAGAGTGTGGTGGGGAAGTAGGAGGCTGGGAAGAAGAGGGGAAGTGGGAAGGATAAATAGAGCTCTCTCTCTCTCCCTCTCTCTGTCCTTGACCCTCCCTCTCTTCTTCCTCCCTTCTCTCCCTCTCTCCTTCTTCCTTTCTCTCCCTACCCCTGCACCCCCCATGTGTGTGTGTGTGTGTGTGTATGTGTGTGTATGTGTGTGTATGTGTGTGTGTATGTGTGTGTGCGTATGTCTGTGTGTGTGTGCGCGGGCGCGTGCGTGCGTGTGTGTGTGTGTGTGTGTGTGTGTGTGTGTGTGTTTTCTCTGCAGATACCAGGGTCACCAGAGTGCATCAATCCACATGAGGTAAAAAAGAAAATGTGGCTCAACACATCTCAGCAGCCAGTGTTGGTTCAAACTTCAGAATGTGAAACCAGACAGTTTATTTTAGGCATACTTAAGCATAGCACAATTCTGGAGAGATGTTTCCTGATGATAACTCCAACTCATTTGTACAACAATGCTTGAGCATCTTTACACTGACATTCTTTATAAAACACATACGACCTCTCCCAGAAAGATGGGTTCTGTTGACTGAGAAACAATTCTCAAGATAAACTTCTAGGGAGAATGACCGAGATAAACATAAAAGTCTGTGGGATTTAGGTGTAGCCTGGCACCACAAATAGCACAGAGGGCATCTGGACTCTGTTTCATTTGTAAAGTACATGTGATTTATCCCATAAAGATGTGTTCTATTGACTGCAAAACAAAACTCAAGATAAAGGTCTAGGATGCAAAATTTTGGTATAAATATAAAAGTCTGAGGATTCAAGTGTTGCCTGGCCCTACAGATAGCATAGGTCACCAGGCCACTAAGCGTATCCTCAGAGCCTTCTGGGTGGATAGCAGGTTATAAAGCTCTTCCATTGAAGAGATTAGTCTTGTGTGTTTAACATCTCTTTTTTCTCTAGAGCTTATCTGTGAGAACAAGGATCTTGTGCTCTCTGCATAGAGACTTTTCAAAACAGCTGTATGGAAACCTACACTGAAGAAGCTTCCTAAAATATATCTATACACGTACAAAAATATTAAAAACGGTATTATTCAATAGTGAAGCAATAATGTCCATACTAGACACCAGAGACTAACAAGTAAAAGGCCCAGTCGCAGGAATGCATTACTTCTTTTGAACTATCTGGCCAGTAAGATCCCAGTGACCGTCAAATATTAGATGCCACTGCCAGTGCTCCTGGTCGTCCTCTAGAATTTGATGGTAAATTCCTCCTGCTGAAGACCCATGTACTTGAGTAACAGAACATGGAGAAATCAAGCTGCTGCTGACCTAGAGGTCAGTACTAGCTAGGTCTCATGAGATGGGCTCAACACATCTCAGCAGCCAGTGTTGGTTCAAACTTCAGAATGTGAAACCAGACAGTTTATTTTAGGCATACTTAAGCATAGCACAATTCTGGAGAGATGTTTCCTGATGATAACTCCAACTCATTTGTACAACAATGCTTGAGCATCTTTACACTGACATTCTTTATAAAACACATACGACCTCTCCCAGAAAGATGGGTTCTGTTGACTGAGAAACAATTCTCAAGATAAACTTCTAGGGAGAATGACCGAGATAAACATAAAAGTCTGTGGGATTTAGGTGTAGCCTGGCACCACAAATAGCACAGAGGGCATCTGGACTCTGTTTCATTTGTAAAGTACATGTGATTTATCCCATAAAGATGTGTTCTATTGACTGCAAAACAAAACTCAAGATAAAGGTCTAGGATGCAAAATTTTGGTATAAATATAAAAGTCTGAGGATTCAAGTGTTGCCTGGCCCTACAGATAGCATAGGTCACCAGGCCACTAAGCGTATCCTCAGAGCCTTCTGGATTTGTGCACACTAATGGAGACTTCTAGAGTTGTGCACACTAATGGAGAGACGGAGGGAGGAGAGGGAGAGAAGAAGAGGGGGAAGGGGGCAGAGAGAGAGAGAGAGAGAGAGAGAGAGAGAGAGAGAGAGAGAAGAGAAGGATGTAAGGAGAGGGAGAGGAAGAAGAAAAGGGAATAGAGAGGTATGGGGAGAAGCCGGGGAAGGTGGAGGGAGGGGAGAGGGAGAGAGGCAGAGGGAGAGAGGGAGGTGAGAGGAAGAGGTCGAGGGTAGAGGACAGAGGGAGGAGAGAGGGAGAGGGGTGGAGAAGAGAGAGGGATGGAGGAAAAGAGGGAGGGGAGGGGCAGAGTGAGAGAGGGAGGGGAAAGAGAGAGAGGGGGAGGGAAGAGGAAGAGCAGGAGCAAGAGCTAGAGAAAAAGAGAGGGAGGGGGAGGAGGAGGGGGAGGGGGAGGGGGAGGGGGAGGGGGAGGGGGAGGGGGAGGGGGGAGGGGGAGAGGGAGAGGGAGAGGGAGAGGGAGAGGGAGAGGGAGAGGGAGAGGGAGAGGGAGAGGGAGAGGGAGAGGGAGAGGGAGAGGGAGAGGGAGAGGGAGAGGGAGAGGGAGAGGGAGAGGGAATTTCTGGGGGAACATGTCACTTGGTCCTTCAATTAATGTGATAGATCAGTCAATTAGAGTTGATCTCAAACTCATGGTTTTAAAATACCCATTTTATTTTTTTAGGGGAATTCAAAATTTGGGAATTTGCACACATCTGATTTTCCTGGACTTCTTATTGCTAGAGATTTTTAGAAATAGCTCTTCAATTGTATTGTATAAGTTTTCCTTATGCTTTATAGTTTCACAAACTATTTCCATTTCAATGTAGAATAAAAAGAATATACTTACACAGTGGACCAACCCAGTTTAACCTCTTAATTCTGCAGCAAATCTACTCACTGCTGAACAAATCTTGTACAAAATCCAAGGATCTCATTTTAGTCATCAACAGAGCTCATGTAATTTATCCCAGATAGAACACAATTCTTGGGTAAAAACCTTGCAATGACAATTTATATTCAGCAGTGGTAGTTTGAGGCGTGAAGGGTTTCATGTGTTCTAAATTTTCTCTAATTGTGCCAAATCCTCAGAAAGCAGCATACCTGCTGTAGTTTGATTTTGAAAAGTCCCACACAGAGTCATGTATTTGAACACTTAGTTTTTCAGCTGGTGGCAGTATTTTAGAAGGTTATGCAACCTTAAGGAAGCAGAGTCTTACTAGAGAAAGTGAGCCCTTACAGGTAAGCCTGGAAGTTTTATAGATTGACCCCATTACCTGTCTATCCTGTGCTTCCTAACTATGTGTGCAACTGACTGTCCACATCAGGCTCCCACTACGATGATGACCTATGTTTCCAAAAGAAACACTTCTTCCTTTAAGTTGCTACTGGGGTATTTATTTGTTCACTGGGACAAGGAAGTAATGGCTGCAGCTACTTCACATTTATTCTGGCTCTCCACAGAAATCATTTTTCACAAGTATGATTTGAATGAGACCATCAGCTTACAATAAAGCATGTTTACTCTTAGAAATGACCAATATAGAGTCTTCACTCCCATTATGTACTTCAGAGTTTCTTTTTTTTTTTTTAAATTGTTTTATTGGATGTTTTATTTACATTTCAGATGTTATCCCCTTATCCCATTCCCCCTTCACCCAGAAACTCTCTATCCCATCTCCCCTCCACCTGCTTCTATGAGGATGTGCTCCCAGCTACCCCCCATCCCACCTTCCCACCCTCGAATTCCCCCATGCTGGGCATCCAGGCTTCATGGGACCAAGGACTTCCTCTCCCACCTATGCCCACCAAGGCCATCCTCCCCTACATATACAGCTGGAGCCATGCATCCCTCCCTATGTGCTCCTAGGCTGGAGGTTTACACCCTGGGAGCTCTGGCTGATTGGTATTATTGCTCTCCTCATGGGGCCACAAACCCTTTCAGCTCCTTCAGTCTTCACTCTAACTCCTCCATTGGGAACCCCTTGATCAGTTCAATGGTTAGCTGTGAGCATCTGCCTCTGTATATGTCAGACTCTTGCAGACCTCTAAGGAGACAGCCATATCACACTCTTGTCAGCATGCACTTCCTGACATCCATATAAGCATCTACCTTTGGTGACTGCACATGGGATGGCTACCCAGGTGTAATGGTCTCCAGACGGCCCCTACTTCAGTTTCTGTCCCACACTTTGTCTCCATATTTGCTCCCTTGAGTATTTTGTTACTCCTTCTAAGAAGGACCGAAGCACCCACACTTGGTCTTCCTTCTTCATGAGCTTCATGTGGTCTGTGAGTTGAATCTTGGGTATTTCAAACTTCACAGCTTCTTATACAAAATACTAACAAGATATTCTATCTAGAGGTCAGAGCTAGAAAAGCCGGTCTCTCCGGGCATGGCAGTTTGTCTTCTCAGTTTTCATATGGTGAAACCTGTGCTGTTTTTTTTTTAAATTTCCCTCTTGGTCACAATTCTTCACCAGATGTTGAGAGCTATTGTGTGCTGTTTGTAATGTCCCCTCGAAAATTTCTCTACGAGGGAAGGAGATGCTGTGCTACTCTCACGAGGTAAGCAAAAGGTCACACCTACAGGAGAATAAAAACTTGGAAGATTCTTGTAGGGCCCTACCTACAATGTAAAAAAAGATAAACAGTTGCTTGGGGTGGAGACTCTGAGCAGCCAAATTTCAGGAAGAAGAGCTGTTGGGACGGTGAGCTCCCTGCATGCTGTAGTTGCAGTTTTCAGTCTGCAGGTTGCAGTCACCGGTGTTGGGTCCGTTTTCTGGTGATGCGTATTCTTAGTAAGTAGCAAGGTACCCATACCCCTATTAGTAACCACAATAAAATAATCATTGATTCACAAAATTGGACATTAGCAAAAATTGTTACTGTGGTCTGTCACGGGTTCGATTTCTGGGGAGAGGGTAGCCTGTGTATTGTGTCACCCCAAGAAAGGGTTATCACCCAAGTATAACTAATCATATTACTCAGTTGTTATAGCTCCCTGTAATCTACATTTACAGATGGAATTGTCTACTTAGCTTTTGGACCAATCTTATGTCATCTTTTTCCTCTTTTCCCTTGTTTTGTTTTTGTGTGTGTGTGTTTAAAATACTTTCTTAGAAGTCAAAACGGGGAGGGATAGATAGGGGGTTTGGGGGGGAATTGGAGAAAAGGGGTAACGTCTGAAATGTAAATAAATAAAATATCCAATTAAAAAAAAAGAAGTCAAGACAGTGTGGGCTGCAATCTTTAGGATAAATTATCTGCTCTTCTCTGTATAACCTGAAGTAAATTCCAGTTAAACTCTTGTGTTTTATCTGTAAGATGAAATCTTTTCATCTGCAAAATAAGAATGGTAGAAGCTCATTTTCCATCCTCAGTGTTTCCTCTTCATTTTTTTCTTATTTACTTCCTTCCTTGGTGTTTAATTGTTTCCATGTTTACTTCAATTAAATAGTCTTATAATTACTTTTCTGAGTTCATCTTCTTGGATTTCACCTAAGTCACTCTCATTAGAATCAATTTCTATGGAACTGGTATTTGGTGTGGTTTTTATTTATTAGTTAGTTTGTTTCTTGTGTCTCCTCCCTGAGGCTTGCACATCTGGGTTTATCTCACTGGGTAGGCGTTTTTATATCTAACTGTCTCATATTATTGAGGTACTTGCAATTCTCATTTTAGATTATATTGCAGTAGGGTTAAGGTGTCACTCCCTCCAGATAATTTAGAATATTGAGAAAAGAAAACTAAATCAATGGGTGAATTTAGGATATTGTTGTGATCAACAGCTAGTAAAGAATATGAAAGTTATTAAAAGTAATTTTTTGTAAGAAATGTTCATTCTCGTAAGCTTCTGGTGGTCTCTATCTGTGTTCACCTCCACGATTGTCATTCATCCAGTTTCAGATCAGGCCCACTTGGATGTAATGTAATATCATGAACCTATTTCTCAGCTTCTGCATTGTTTTATCACTAGCTGAAGTCAAGGTGGGGCTTCCTGGGATATCACTCCAGGTGCCTGGGGAAAATCTTTCTTCCAGGCTCATGGATCACACTTTCAGCCTCACCTCTACATTGGTGCTGATCCTTTGTTTCCCTGAAGACCGTGTCTTCTATGTCTAGAACCAGATCCATCTCTTCTTAACTTACTCTTCCTGTAAAGCTTGTGTCCAAGGGAGAGGGGCAGTGCCTCCTGTTGACCTCAACCTGAGCTCTGTAATGTGTGTGGGTACTGGTATACATCTTGTTCTATTTCCTCCTTTGTGGACATGTTACCTGGCCTATGCTTGCTTTTCAGCTGTCTTACAGGAACCTAGAGATTGTTCTACATTATGCTGAAAGTTTTATTCATGGCATTATGGCATGCGGAGGCTTCTACCCTACCATCTTATCCACAAGTTCTATTTTAACTTGTTGACAATAGTAAATCTAATCCAACAATATGAAGTGTTCTCTCACTTGTCTCTTTAACATCTTTCAATAAACATTCTTACTTATCTGTATGAAACATTGTGTCCTTGGTAAAATATATTCTTAAGTATTTTATCCTTCCTAGTGCCATTGTGCAAAAAACTGCTTTTCTGTTCAGATTGTTCATTGTCAGCATACAGATATGAAGTTGGTTTTTGAATTGCTTTTGTATCCTTCAACTTGCAGAACCTGTGTATTTATCAGTTCTAAGACTTCATCCAGTATTTACATACAATTATCTTTAAGCACAAACCACCTCCAGTTATCTTGTTGGCAAATTAAAAGCCCCACTTTATGCACTTAAACATCTTCTTTCCCCCTTTTCTGTAGGCACTTTCACTCACACATACAAATTATTTTGTACTATTCTGAAGTCTTTATTTCTAGATATTTCTGTGTTTGCATGTATGTTTGTGAGTGTAACTCTTAGAGTGGAACAAATATTTGTTCTCTAGAAGTACTGATCATGATTCTATAGACTTTACCAGTGGATGTAATGTCATCATTTTTTCATTGTAATGTTCTCTACCATCCTGTCAGTAATTTAAATGCCTGTGCCCCTGTACCCTCACTTGTCAGCTTTCCTTGTGGAAACTGCATTCAGGGCATCACCTCTTCCTCTTCTCCCTCTCCCCTCTCCCCCTCCCCCTCCCCCTCCTCCTCCCTTCTTCCTCCTCCTCCTCTTCCTCCCCTCCTCCTCCTCCTCTTCCTCCTCTCCTCCTCATCCTCATCCTCCTCTTCTTCCTCCTCCTCTTCCTCCTCCTCCTCTCCCTCCCCTTCCTCCTCCTCCTCCTCCTCCTCCTCCTCTCCTCCTCCTCTTCCTCCTCTCCTCCTCCTCCTCCTCCTCCTCTTCTTCTTCTTCTTCTTCTTCTTCTTCTTCTTCTTCTTTTTCTTCTTCTTCTTCTTTTTCTTCTTCTTCTTCTTTTTCTTCTTCTTCTTCCTTTTTTGGTTACCAGTTTTGCTTCTTGAAGTTCAACATTCTTACCTGGAAATGTGTGGTGTGATCCACCTTACTTTCTACTCAATGTTGGAGTCAATACCTTCTTAGGCTTCTGTCAGTCTCACTTGTCACTGAAATCTTGCTCTGGACTTCCTTTGACCTCACAGTACATGTGATTTTCACTGAAAGAGTTCACATGAAACACACAGAGTGTAGGTAGTTAATGACATAATAAAATGCATAGTCGGTCAAGGAATGAGAGTAGACATAGCCAAAAAGACCATCGCAATAATCTATATTGTAGGCCATCTTAATACTAGCTCCAAAGTCTCTAGGACTTTTTGTAAGGGGCTTTTTCCTGTTCCATCTGATCAATAAGATCATTTGTAACAAATCTTACAGGAGGAAGTAATAGTACACACTGTCCTTTATCAGAAAGCTCCATGCTAGAACATTGATTCAGGACTCAAGAAACCATGTTTGGTAGTTACCTCCCAATAACTGCCTAGGCGGTTTAGGAGGCCATGTATCTTCCCATTCCTTTGACCAGAATTTAGAATCCTACCATTTCAGTCCTTTGATTTGCAATCCATTAATTACGAACAAAAGACCTCTTCCCAATGTCCATCAGGTGCCTAATATATAACCAGGAACCTGGCAATCTGTTTTTTAAAGAATTGAGAGCATAAAATCATTAGGATGTGGTTATTGGGACAAACTGACTATTTCGGAATGGTTCAAGGTCTCCACTCAGTGGACATTCAGAGGACCAAAATATATAGACTTAAAATTTTACAGGATCATCTAAGGGTAGATCAACTGTAAAGAAAGGTTTATTGTTGAAAAACAAAAGTGTAAAAAATGAATGAAGTAATATCTAATTCCCAGAGGTTTACCTGTATCTTGAGTTATCTGGAAAATCAAGGAAGGGTCATTATCACTTTGATGAGATTTTTTGAGGCCAAATGGAGGAATATTGATGTGAAGTGCAGCGTGAATAGCTTCAGCAGCTTAAAAGAAAGCTATAGTAATCATGTTTTTAGCTCTCAGATTCTCGGGGTTACTTTATGGTATAAGACCTGGTAATATTTTATTTAAATCAGGTGAAGAACTATATGGGTTCAGAATCTGATTCTGGACTTTGTATGATTGCTAAGATACCACAGATATGACTAGATGCTGTAGAAATCCACTAGCTACTTTTTAAAAATTCTGTAATGGCTGCCATAGTACTTAAATTCTGTCTAATTTACTTTCCAATTGCTATATAGACACCAAGACTAAGGCAAATTATAGAAGGAAGAGTAATTGGAATTTATCAGTTCAGGGTGTTAGAATCCATGACTATTATGTCAGGGAGCATTGAGGCAGGCAGACATGGCCCTGGTATAGTAAGTAAGAGCTTACATCCTGATTCACTGAGAGATAAATAACTGGGAAATGGTGCAGGCTTTAGAAACATCGAAGCCTGACCCAAGTAACACACTTGATCCAACAAGGCCACACCTCCTAATCTTTCCCAAGCAGTTCCACCAACTAGAGACTAAGCCTATATGAGCCTATGGTATCATTCTCATTCAAACCACTAAAGAGTCCCTTTCAAAATCTAAACAAGTTTATTTATTTTCTTGGTTTTGTATTATTACCAACTATTTTACAGTATAACTATTACCTAATGTTGAGTGTTTAAGACCATGTAGGAAGCTGGAATTTAAGCATTATGCTTTTCTATTTTTGAAGAGTTTTGTAGGGTCACTTGGGTTTTGCATCTACCAGTTTTGCAATCTGTTGTTCAGGGTCATGCAGACCATATGGCTTCATTTGATAGTATTGAGGAAATTTTTTTTTGTAATGACTGTCCTCTTTGTACAATGTGCACTGGTTTGAATATAACCTCTGGTGTCTCCAGAGCTTCTCTTGTCAAAAGGATGGTGACTTACTGGCTTCTAGAACCATTTTAGTAGGGACCTTTTATCATGTAGAATTGGCAACTGAGAGCATAGTCAAGAATATTGGTTGTCATTGAGTTCCTTTGTCTTCAGAACAGATTTTGGCCTCCATGCATGGTTGGTAAATATCCAGAAGGCCAGTTTTTCCTGTCCTGAAGAAGGAGCTGTGGCTTTTAATTCTAGGAGTACAGCATTTAGCAAAAGCTTAACAAAAACAAGTGTCTTTAAAAAAAGATTTATTTTCAGAATCAAGAGGGTAGTGGGCTTGATTATTGCTGTTATAACAGCTTTACTTACATTAATTGATAGCACCACTGCTTCTGCAAATGCTTTCACACAAGAAGTTAAGATAGCTACTTTTGTTAATCATTTAGCAAAAAAAAAAAAAAATGTTACTAATGTGTTGAGTATACAAGAGGATTTAGATGGGTGTTTGGAACAATGGATTGATGTTCTTTATCCTATTCAAATTATTGGAAGGAGGTTCAGAGTTTAAGAGTAAGGAGCCATCTCGAATATCATGGCAAATACCATTAGAATTGTGTTACTTCTAAAATTTACAGTGATGGTTGTTATAATTAGGAAAAAGTTGAAAGACACTTGCAGGGTATTTGGCTTAATTCTAACACCTGCCTCGATGTTTTAACTTTGCATAGTGAGATTATGAATTTAGAGAATACTGTTCTGCTGAGTTTTGATGCTGCAGATAATGTTGATAAACTTATCCATGGCCTGAGGTCAGTATTTCTATTTTGGTCAAGCTTCAAGAATGGCATATATATCTTGATCAGGCTAGCACTTTTTGTCCTGGGAATAATTTTATTCCTGCTCATCATGTTAAAGTTTGTCTTTAACAACATCGACATGTTGGAAGCTAAGATACATGGCTTGAAACTGAAAATGGACCCCCAGATAGAGCAACAGGCTGGCAAATCAAGGATGGGTAAGATTCTGCACAAAACCTTACCAACCTAAGACAGAAGTGCATTGCTTTTGATAATATATATTCCATGATGGGTAAAGAAGGCATTCTTGTCAAAACCACCTAAGACAGACTCAGCCTTGTTCATGAAATAAAAAGGGGGGAGACGTAAAGAGCTTTTGGGGCTGCTTGGCAAGAATCTGACATTGGCTAAGGACAAGGAAATGGGCTTCAGGCAGGAATCTGACATTAGGTTAGAACAAAGACGTAATTTCAGGCAGAAATCTAAATCTTAGGCTAGAACAAAGAAGTAGGCTTCAGGCATGAAAATGACTTTGGGCTAGGACAGAAGAGTTGGCTCAGATATTTTGGTCATCCTGATAAGCCCTTAGAAACTGTGTTCATGGGAGTATTCACAGAATTATATTTATTGCCTTGCTTGTTCTTTGGTTATTTGTGTTTGTTGTCTTGTTTGTTCCTTGGCAATTTGCACCTATTGTGTTGCTAGTTCCTCAACCTGAAACTGATCTTAATACTTTCATGTAATTAAAATGGTATAAAAGCAAAAAAGAAAAGAAAAGAAATAAAAACAGATTAATTTTATTTTGTATGTATGTGTGTTTTGCCTGCATGTATGTATGTACACTGCATGCATGTCTAGTGTCCAAAGATGCCAGAAGAGTGTCCTGTACTATAGTTGTAGAAGGTTGTGAGTCTCCTGTGGGTGCTGGACCTGGACCCGGGTCCTCTAGCAAGTATAGCAAGTACTCTTAACTCCTGAGCCATCTCTTCAGCCTGAAATAGACTTTAAAATACATCTTGACTCCAAAAACTCAGGTTTTTTTGTTTGTTTTTTTTATAGTTAAAAGTCTATCAAACTCAGGAGAAAAACAAATAGTTATTTTGAAAAATACAAGATCATTGAGTTTTTAAATGCTAACTGTTCTTTTTTTCTTTTGTGATTTTTATTCTTGTGGTTTTGGTTTGGTTTGGTTTTTGTTTTGGCAAATGTCATTGAGTGGATCAATATTTTTTGGAAAATATTGCTGTAAATAGAGAGATTTGTTTCAGGGAATCAAATGTCAATTTATCATATTTTAACATGAGGAATTTTAAGTAGCACTTGTATTACAATCCATAGCAACTTTGTATTTGTGCCATCTTTCACAGCCTTGAGTTTCTTTTGTTGTTGTTATTTTTTGGATTGTTTGTTTGTTTGTTTGGTTGGTTGGTTTTTGTTGTTTAATTGTCCTGGCTGTCTCAGAACTTGTTTTGTAGACCCTGCTAGCTTCAAACACAGAGCTCTCCCTGATTCTATCTCCTAATTGCATGGGCCTCCACATCCTATCATAAACTTTATGTTTATGTACTAAAACAAACATGTTTTGACCTTGTGACTTGTTCTAATTTCTCTTTCCATTTTGGAGTATTCATTGACTTGTAGAACAAAACTATATTTTAACATGTAAAATTTTTATGACAAAGCAATTTTTAAACCAGAAATGTATCTACATAGCTTTGTTTAATCTTTTTAAAATATTTGTTAGTTTCTTTCTGTCTTTTCTTTACAATATTTTTGGTATAATCTGAGTTTTTAAAACCACAAGAACTATACATAGGGCATGTCTGACCACTGGGTTTTTTTTTTTTTCCATCTAGTTACAGAATCACACTAAACTAAAATACCAGTTACGGGGATTACTCTAGCATATAGCTGGCACTGCCTGACCAAATTATCCATACACATCAAGAACTTTGATATTACCTGAGATAATTTGTTTAGTAACTTACAAAAGGAATAGAAATACCAACTTTTCAGGTCAGTTAACCAGTTTTTCTTTTAAAATTTAGAATTAGAATTGTCCTAATCATGGAGGATACTTATGAATGGTGAATTAATGGGCATCAAAGGGTAGTGAGCAATCTAGGAGAGTAAGAAAAAAATATGAGGTTACAGGAATATGGTTAGAAGGCAAACAGGTGACCTGAGGCACATAATGACAAGTACAGGAAAGAAGGAGAGATCTCATAGCCAGATGTAGAAGTTCATACACAAAAGACATCATAAAGATAAAGGACAGAAGATTCCATGGCCTTAACCCAAAGAAGGGAAGACTACAGCATGATAAATATAGCAAAACTATGGTAAGAACAGGGAAGAGGCTCCAGTGAGTGTTGCTGGGCTCTCACTCTGCCCTCCTCTTGGCTCGTTGCTCTTTAGATCTTCATGAAGCATCTGCAGACAAAAAACACAGAGTGCAGATGCAAAGATAAACAGTCTATTGTAATGTAGTGTCAAGTGTATGCTCAGTGTTGAATAATACACAAGGAAATATTGTACTAATTTGTTTTAGACAAATATAGAAAAATTTCTAAATTCTTTAGTTCAAAAAGACTTTTCTGGGGGATTTTGTCTTGTCTAGGTGATTGACAGGTCATTTGATTTGAGTCTTCCAGGAGGGGCATTGTTATATCCTTAGCAGAAAGCTTCCTGTAAGGCCCAGGGCTCCTGGAATCAGGTGTAGATAACTTTTTGGTTTTAGTTTTTTTTCTACCAGTGATTCTCTAGACAGTCCAAGATGTCACACCTCTTTTCAGAACCAGAAAGAAGTAAGGTCCCTTTCCTGTGACCAATAATTAGGATTCTGCCTTTTCAGTCCTTGATTCTGAAGGAGGGACCTCCAAGCCTGATAATATCCAACAGCTAGGAAGCTACAGTTGCATCACCAATTCTTTACGTGCTGATCAAGATTCAGAACAGAGAACTAATTCTTCTATGGGAAGTTTACTCCATCTTTCTCGTAGACCAATTTATATTATATTCTGCTTTCTCTAAGAACCATTTTTGGTTATGATTGGTTGAGATTCTTAGAACACACCTTCTATGTTTACTCACTGAGCTAAGGATATTAATATGGATACATAACCACTCTGCCATACTAACAGGAGGCTGATAAAATGTCTCCTGTAAAGTATCAAATAGGAAATATCTTCTGCTTTGGAGCTCTTTCACAAGTGAGCAACTGATATGCAACTATTGTGTAACAGCAGTGTAGACAATGTATGAATCAATGAACAAGGTTCATTTTAGTAAAATGTTAAGAGTTTTGTAGACAATGAAATTTATGAAAAAGCAGAGAGAAATTGGTCTCCACACTTCGAAAGCTGGATGGAGTCTTAAATCCCTCTGGGAATATAACAAGACTTGACCTTTATATCACCATGAGATCAAATAGGCAAAGGGTTATTTATACCTGAGAAACTAAGTAACTGAAGATTTATCTTGGCACCAGTGCTTCCTGATAATCAGTGTGCCCCCTTGTTGGTAAATACTCTGGGAGCTGCAGTTAAATCTTCTCCACAGTATCAAACTCAAGTGCTAGGAGAATTTCCTCAGTTGCCAAACATGCACACTAATTTAGACTTTGCAAACACAGAAAAACTAGCTTGCTATATGTATGTATGTATGTATGTATGTATGTATGTATGTATATGTTTTGATTTTTTGAGACAGAGTTTCTCCATGTAGCCCTGGAGTCTTGGAACTCACTTTGTAGCCCGGAATGACCTCGAACTCAAGAGATCTGCTTGCCTCTGCCTCTGCCTCTGCCTCTGCCTCTGCCTCTGCCTCTGCCTCTGCCTCTGCCTCTGCCTCTGCCTCTGCCTCTGCCTCTGCCTCTGCCTCTGCCTCTGCCTCTGCCTCTGCCTCTGCCTCTGCCTCTGCCTCTGCCTCTGCCTCTGCCTCTGCCTCTGCCTCTGCCTCTGCCTCTGCCTCTGCCTCTATTCTGGAATGAAAGGTGAGCACTACCATGCTTGTTGTTAAGCTTTATTAGAATTTCATTTGCATTGTGAGTACTGATCTGCCTCATGATAATTTTTGGCTAGATATTGGGGAAAAGTACTCTGAAAGGGAGAACTAATCCATGATTGGGGTGGATAAGCCATCTCATAAATAATCATTAAACACTCTCTTTTATGAATAGTCACCTGAGATTTCTTACTGTTACCCATCCTAGCTCAGCCATCTGGAGTGTATTATCACTTTGCCAAATGAAGTTCTGCTTAAAGTGTCGATCTCTCAACTGGATTCTTCCATCAAGAAGATAATAAGAGGGCTGGAGAGATGGCTCAGTGGTTAAGAGCACTGACTGCTCTTCCAGAGGCCCTGAGTTCAATTCCCAGCAACCACATGGTGGCTCACAACCATCTGCAATGGGGTCTGATTCCCTCTTCTGGTGTGTCTGAAGAGAGCAATGGTGTACTTATATATATAAAATAAATAAATAAATCATTTTTTAAAAAGAAAAAAAAAGAAGATAATAAGAGAAAAACTATAGCCCTCCAGCACTCAAAGTCAAGAAGGGAAGGAGAAAGAAGACAGGGATTTAAAAAGGAATATGGAGGGCTGAAGAGGTAGCTATAGTTAGGAAAAGCCATTGCTCTTCCAGAGGACCAGGGCTTGGTTACCGCCCCTACATGGTGGCTTACAATTATCTGTAACTCCAGGATCAGTGAATTCCACTCCCTCTTCTGACCTTCATTAGCCCTTCCATGGTTTACATACATACATGCAGAAAAAAAACATTCATTCACATAAAAGAAATATAAAGAATATGAAGTAATAAAGGCTGAAATGTTCCAGATATAGTAAAAGAGTTCTGAATTCAAGAGTCTCAGGAAATCCAAAATAAGGTAACCTAAAGAAGTCAGCATGAAGATACATGCCCTATAACTGCTGTGGCAGGGATGGAGATATTTTACAGAGAGACATCCTTGTCTCTCAAGCTGGCTATGAGATTACTGAAACAATGGGCCACAAGAAACTAGAATCCCTCCGGCAAACTCTTGCTGGGAGAAAACTGAAACCTCAGGCTAGCCAGAGATTGCCTCTTGATGACCACCTTCCACAGAGACAAAGATAATCAGTGGAGGTGGGGACAATATGTGGACTAAGGCCTTTGAGATACGCACTACTCTGTCTTCAACAACACATCGGGATCCTGAGCACAGACTGGAGCTTCATTTTCCTTCTTCACAATTGGATGCCATTGACTAAATCTTCCTTTCTCTGCTTTTCACTATTATTTAGCTCATTTAATTGATTTATCGAGGACAGGTGGTTGAACGTGACATATTGGAGCACAGGCTATGACCCAAAGTCTGGTAATACCAGCAATACTTATGAAAGACAAGGACAATAATGTCTTAAGATAACACTAAAAGATAACAACATCACACCTGCAGGAAGAAACAATGTAAATAACAATAGGTTTCATCTTAGAGACCACAGAAAGCAGACCGAAGTAAGAAAGTCTTTTTCAAATGCTGGGAAAAAAATAAAAAAACCTTCCAACCAAGACACAGCCACAGAAAAATGCCCTTCATAAACAAAGGGGGAAATTGGGGCATTCCTTACAAAAACAAAAAACAAAACAACAACAATGAGATTTTGATTCTAGCATTCTTTTTTGTTGTTGTTGTTGGTTTTGTTTTGTTTTGTGGGTTTTTTTTGTTTTTTGTTTTTGTTGTTTTTTTTGTTTGTTTGTTTGTTTGTTTTGTTTTTTGAGACAGGGTTTCTCTGTGTAGTCCTGGCTGTTCTGGAACTCACTCTGTAGACCAGGCTGGCCTTGAACTCAGAAACCCGCCTGCCTCTGCCTCCCAAGTGCTGGGATTAAAGGTGTGCGCCACCACCGCCTGGCTAGCATTCTTAAAATAGACAACAAAAGACTGTCTCCTAAGCACAAAGAAAATAATAAGTAAAATAATTATCTAAGGCTAATTGGGAAGAAGTAAAGGCCCAGCGATCCAGGTCTGATCCCCAGGTTCCACAAGGTGGACTTAGAGAACAGACCCTTGAAAGTTGTTGTCCTCTATCCTCTCTCTCTCTCTCTCTCTCTCTCTCTCTCTCTCTCTCTCTGTGTGTGTGTGTGTGTGTGTGTGTGTGAATTTTAAAAGGAAAGAAATTATTCAATAGAAAATTCTGGCATATCAAGAAAAAGCAGTAGTAATAAGAAGAGTGGGAGTAAATTCAATAGATTTTCCATTTCCTCTTAAGGATCTTGAATTTTTTAACAGGTGAAGATAAAATTACTACAATAACGGGTCATTCTAAATGGCTGTTGAAGAAATATTTAAGACAATTATATTTGGAGAAAGCTAACGGACATAAAAGAATGAAAGTTTTATACTTGGCTCAAAGTGGCAGAGTGACATCAGCAGAGTGTGGTGAGTTATGTAGACATAATGTAATACAACGATTGATACACTTTTGGGTCCTCTACATAGTCCCATTAGAGGGGAACCCCAACTTCAATACTCAGCTACTCAACTCAACTTTAAAAAGCCAGATAAATGAACATTGCACTTTTTAAAATGGGAGTTAGAGTCAGAGAGGAGAGGAGAACAGGACATGGCAGCCAGACAGGTGCTTGGTGTAGGGACCCAAAAGCAGCACTGTAAGGAACGTCGTTGGCTCTCTTGTCAGCAGTGCAGCCAGGAGCTCTTTATCTTCTGGATGAGCAACCTGTCGTGTGAGGATGGGGACAAGAATGCCAGTCCAGTCACCAAACTCATCTATTCAAAAGCTTTGGTCTAGATCCTTAAGTTTTCATGGAAAAATAGGTTGTATTGTCTCCAACTTTTGGCTATTTTCTAAATGATTTTAGAATTGCCTCTCTCTCTCTCTCTCTCTCTCTCTCTCTCTCTCTCTCTCTCTCTCTCTCTCTGTGTGTGTGTGTGTGTGTGTGTGTTACAGTAGCATTAAAATTTCATTTTAAACTAAAGGGCTCCCAGAGCTTCCTTCTGGGTTTCTTCTTAGCCTCTTTTTATGAGGCTAGAACACAAATGGCAATCCCAATTTCAATGGTCCAGAATCACCTCAGTAGGTATAAAACAAAAAGCAACTTGGGGAGAGAGGGGTTTATTTTCGCTCACAACTCTCAGGTCACATTCCCTCACCAAGGGAAGCCAGGACAGGAACTCAAGGCAGAAGCCTGAATGCAGAAGCAGGGACAAGGGCATGAAGCAGTACTGCTTACTGGCTTGCTTTCTCATGGATTGCTCAGCCTGATTTCCTATATCTCCCAGAATCACCTGCCTGTGTTGGCACTGCCCACAGAGAGCTGCGCTCTCCCACAGACTTTTTAACCAAGAAAATACTCCCCAGACCTGCCTGTAGGCTAACCAATGTATTAATTTTCTCAACTGTGGTTTCCTTTTCTCTTGTGCTAAGGTGATAAGAAACTCTACCTTGTGCTAAGCTGATAAAACAAGACAAGACAAGACAAGAAAGACAAGACAAGACAAGAAAGACAAGACAAAACAAGACAATTAGCCAGAACAACATCACAGAGTAGACAAAGTTCTGGACGCTTCACATAATTAAAGCGCAAACTATAGCCATGCAGAAACCAGTTCATGTTTCTTCATAGCAGTTTCATAGCAGTTTCATAGCTGGAGATACCCCAACTGTTTTACAAGGAATGAATAGGTAAATAAACCAGTATATGTCAGCAACACATCCTACAACTTGGGTAGATTTACAAAACACCTCACAACTTGGATAGGTTTATAGCATATTATGTCAAGGGGAAGGAGATCACATATACACAAAGTTTGTATTATCTGATTGTGTTGATACTATACTCTTGACAGATGTGCAGAGATGACTAGAGGTTAGAGATGATGGAGGGAGGGAGAAGTGAGACCACGAGGAAGTACCATGTACATGGGTGGTGTTTTGTATCTTGGTTTAGGTGCCAGTTTAGGAATCTGGTCCTGTTTATCAGTCTCTGTCTCTGTCTCTGTCTCTGTCTCTGTCTCTGTCTCTGTCTCTGTCTCTGTCTCTGTCTCTGTCTCTCTCTCTCTCTCTCTCTCTCTTTCTCTCTCTCTCTGTCTCCCCACTCCATTCTATCCCCCTTTTATTTGGTTTACACACACACACACACACACACACACACACACACACACACACACAGTATCTACGTCAAATTTGAAGGTTTGTATTGTGTATAGTTAAGACACAACAGAGAAAACAGTGTATGCCTAAGACCCTCTTTTATGACTGCAACTTCTCTTCTGTAATTATTATTTCAGTGCTGAAAAGACTTAAACCCCATTTTACCATGGGTAGTTGTGGCTCAAACATGATTTTACAAGAGGAGAACCAAGAGTGTTTCCAAACCTCAACGATAGTTTTTTGTTTTGGCATCTTCAGCCTGGGCTGGGACAGCATAGCTCTGTGTGGCTCCAGCAAGGTAGGACACTCCATGCTGGGTGCTTTGCTGCAGGAGGCAGCCCTCCAGGGGCTGGGGAGTGCGCGGAGGGAGGGGCGGGGTTCAGCTCCACTAAGGTCCAGAAAACTGGACAGTGAGCCTCGCGTGGCGCTGTGAGGTTTCTGAGGACTGCAGTGCCTGGCTGGGAACTTTCTTAGAACTGCAAACAGTTTGGCGGCTCTGACTTTGCTTTGGTCACTGCTAGCCTCTCTCGCGCTGCTCGCACAGCGGCGCGGCTTCTGGCTTGTCTCCTATACCTCCGACAGCCCCACGCACGGACAAAGCGGCTCCCGAGCCCGGCATGTCGTGGAACTTGACCGCGGAGCAGCTCTCGGCGCTGCTCCGGCTGCACAACCTGACGCGCGCGCAGTTCATCGCGCGCTATGGGCTGCGGCCACTGGTGCTCACCCCGCAGCTGCCCGCTGGCGCCAGGCTAGCCCTCCTGCTCGCCGGCCTGCTCATCTTCGCCTTAGCGCTCTTCGGCAACGCCCTGGTAGTCTATGTGGTGACCCGCAGCAAGGCCATGCGTACCGTCACCAACATTTTCATCTGCTCCCTGGCACTCAGTGACCTGCTCATCGTCTTCTTCTGCATCCCGGTCACAATGCTCCAGAACGTCTCAGACACCTGGCTAGGGGGTAAGAAGGTCCCTGCTAGGCATTCTCCTTTCTGGTCGGGGTCGCCTTTTGTTTCTTCATCAAGAGAACCCCCGAATTCTTGGAACTTCTCTGCAGAGCTTACTTGCTGAGGAGGCATTTGTTTCTTTGTTTTATTTTTCTTTGCTTGGGGTTAGCATCCCTCCTTGTCCCATAGATACATTGATTGTGGTAAGATTTAAGTACAGTCCAGTGCGGCGCGATTCTTCACTCACTTCAGCCCCTTGCCATAATTAGGCGGTTCCCCCCCATGCGCTGTTTAAAATAAACCGTTGCAATTTTAAAATAATCTTTCAAATAATAAAACATTTCAAAGGTCATTTTATCTCTCCTTTCCCTCAACTTCCAGGCTTCCTTCCCAGTTATTTATGTGGCTTCCAGACAGGTTTTTGCTTGTGTTAACTAATAACACACAGACGTAAGCCCTTTCACAACAAATATAGACTAGAGCAAAATTGTCTTGGTTTAGTAA
Organism: Arvicanthis niloticus; assembly: GCF_011762505.2. NCBI lineage: Eukaryota > Metazoa > Chordata > Mammalia > Rodentia > Muridae > Arvicanthis > Arvicanthis niloticus. The sequence goes on from NC_047666.1 coordinate 4,968,464, forward strand.
TAGTAAGTAAACATGTCCCCTCTTCATTTCTAAAGGACAAGTGACATTGCTCTTCATTAGGACAAGGGATAGGACTGGCAAAGAAATCTCAGAGGCTGGAGTCAGTGAGAGAAAGAGGCAGTGGGTGAAACAGAAAAAAAGTGGACGCTGGGTTCCAGGGGCCTCCGGACCAGTGACAATGTTCTCCCCGCTGTTGCCAGGGCACCTTAGGCAGGAAGTATTAATTCTGCCCTTTCTGGAGTGCTGTATCCTGTGGGTGCTTTGAAATTCTTAGAAAGTAGTTGTAAATGAAGGAGAAATGGATCATTATACCTTCTTACTCTGCCATTTCTGTCCCTGGGCTAATTGATTTAAACTACTGGAGGCTCTTTTACCCCATCTTACCTACCACCACTAGGGGATTACCAGCGAAGACTTTCAATATTGCTGTCTTTCATCAACTTGAGTTGCATTAATTGTTGGGGATAAGAAGAGTAAATTGCTGTCATTTCATCTATATTTTCTAAAATCCTCAAATATTGAATACATAGCGTTGGCTTGAAAGTGACCCAGGGTCTATAGATTATTGTAAATAGATTATAGGTTAGAAACATTTTATGTTCTCTGATAAAATAATTGCATTTGGACATTCTGGAGTTACCTGAGACAGCTAATTCCATCAATTTAATGCAGGGTTTTGGATAATCAAATATTCCATTTTGAGGGGAAGTCATAGAGTTACCACTTTTCCTGCTCACACATGTATTTAGGAACATATTTGTTCTACAGAGTAGTTACATCATCATTGTGACACTAACCACAAGCACTGAGGATCTCTGCTGGCTATGGGAAGGCCAGGTTTTCCATTTTGCTCTAACCTGGGCTTGTTGAACATGCCTGGCTTCTGATTTTTAAATACCTTGTTTAGATTTGTAGGAGTCTGCAAGAAGAGTTAGGCAGATCTTCTGTTCCAAGCCAGGTTGAGGGATGACGCTCAGGAAGCTCACAGACCTTCCCTTAGAGGGAAGTCTGAGGATTCGCTCAAGCTTTCTGCTTACCGCCTACTGTGAGAAAGATATGTCACTTTAGCTTCTAACTATTAACCAAGAGTCATATGTTATTCTTATATTTTATAGAGAGGGTGTAAGAATAACGTGTGTCAGAAGAAGTGTTTTGTAAAAAGTTATTCCTGGTTCATAGAACATACTTCTAATTCCAGTGCTGAGGGAGGTAGAGAGGCAGGAAGATTTTATATTTCTGGCTAGCCTGGGCAACTTGTTGAAACTCTGTCTCAAAACCCAGAAACAAACCAAAAAAGTCGTCATATCATGGAAATACAAGCTATTAACAAGTATTATAGATGGCCTTTTCTTACTTATATTGGACAAGACTTATAAAATAAATAATATTCCATATATTGAGTGATCAAACACAAAACTTTAGAGGAGAAGAAATGGTCTACAGAGGGATTGGACATAGATATAAAAAAGAAATAACTTGTATATTATAGGTTAGAATAGTACTGCAAAATCCCTTTGATAAATTAACACAGGCTAACCCAAATTAATGAGAGCTAAAAACTAATTCTTAATTTATTCATTTGATAAAGTGATTAAGAATCCGCTATATGGCAAAGCTTTTTTTTCCTTGAGATCATAAAAACAGATAAGCTTATATAATCTGTTGTGGGGCCTCAGAGACTAGAATGTATTTAATCCTTAGAAGATCCAGTTTGCTCTTGGACCATGGGGGAGCTGGGAAGGCTTTCTGAGGCTATGCTGTTTGAACTGGGTCTTGAGGAATGATTCAGATCGTTTTGCACAGAGGATAATGGGCTATGCTGTAGGAGCATGGGCCATCCACAGTTTGTGGAGAGAAAGGTCTGATGTTTTAAGAACACTGTGTAAGGTGTTTCAGAAATACACATCTGATATGTGGGAAATGGTAGGAAATAAGGAAAGAAGTCTTCTGTAACTGGGGAGGAAAAATGTTATATAAAAGTGTAACATATAAATACTTTTCAGATGCCTCCAGGAATAAAGTGGACCAGACAATGGTAGGAGGGAGACTGCCCCATGGATGCACAGTTTAGTCTCCTCCAGAGCTGCGGGCAGGGCTGTCACATTTTCTACTGAGGTTACTGTTTACAATTCTTTTCCCCTTTCTTTTCCTAAGAGAAACCATGAATATAGATATTTTAATGATACTGGCATCTAACTCAGATTTAAAGAGTAAAATGCATTTGAGTAAAATAAAGCACCGGTATAGCCTTGGCCATACATAATCCATAGGCTCTGCATTCATGAATTTTCTGAACATGTCTCTTCTCACCAGTGTTGACAGCGGTAGTCTCTGCCTTTCCTTCTAGTTCACTCCTCTCCTGTTCTAGTTTGCTTTCCATTGCTTGGATAAAACACCATGACCAAAAAGCAACTTGTCGAGGGCTTGTTTGCCTTACATATCTGGGTCTCAGTCCACCATAAAGGAAAGTTAGGACAAGAACTCAAGGCTGGAGCCCGGAGGAAGGAACTGAAGCAGTGCACAGAGAGGAATACCGTTTGCTCCTAGCAGGCTTGCTCTCTTTACTTGCTTATACCACCTAGAACATCTTTTTGGGGTGGCACAGCCCCCCAGTGGGTTGAGCGTCATTCATTAATCAAGGAAATCCCCTGCAGATTTGCCAGCAGGCAGTCTGATGGAAGTATTTTCTTAATCAAGGTTTCTTCCACCCAGACAGCTTTAGCTTGTGTCGAGTTGACACAGAACTAAGCTCGCATCTCCCTTCCTAGAGTCCATGGCGCTTACTGAACAAACCTTTCTCCAAGATCCTCAGCTGCTATCTGTGTGGCTGTAAATGCCATTGTATGCAGCTATTCTCAGACCTGCCTGTGTAGAGACTCTTCTGACAGGCTCTTAAACCCTGCTTGTGTGACCCCAAGTCTACACAGTAACTCTCAGCTCAGATCCAGCTTGCTCTGACTTTTGAAGGCTGTGGTACACAACAGCAGTATGCAGGGATTGTGTCAGGGTGTCTTGCTGTGGGCCTAAAATTATCCCTAGTGAGAGTATTTACACCACAAAAATCAACAGCTATAAATTAGGCCTGCAAAGCAAAGAGCCGAACAAATGAAAACACCAGTCCGCCTCTTCTATCGAACCACGATACAAAGATGTCGTGTTTCTTTTTGGTATTACCAGTGACAGCTGAGTCACTAAATCTGTAAACAAGAGATAATTTGCCTAAATTTTATTCCTTAGGAGATGCACCTGATTTGCAGCAGTTCCACGTTGACTGTTCAGCAGGAGGTGAGCCGGTGTGCAATCCCCTTTATCAAATCAAGTCCCATGCTGTTGTTTTTGGCTCACTCATCACCCCCCTGCCCCCCATTCTCTGAGCTAGCAGGAGAGGAGCTTCTCTGCCTTTGGGGGCATCTTCAACAGCACATTCTCATTTCTTTTACACTCGATGATATTTTAGGATGCCGGTAGACTGAAATGGGTCCTGGGATGCTCTGTCTGCTTTCTTTTGGGTCTGTTTGGTCAGATGTCGGGGCCGAATGGCCTATAACTGTCCTGGAACTCAGACATTTACCTGGCTTCCTTTCAAGACTCTTCACATCACCTCTTCCTTCCCTTTGCATCTTGCTTTACTGTGTTTAAAAAGCCCTCTCGTTTAACTGACCAACACTGGTTTGTTTCTAAATAAACTCAGAATAACTGATTTTGCTCTCACCAATTCTCCAGGGCACTTCCCTCTGGAGGTCATTAACTCCTATATTCCTATTATTCCCTTTGCATTTCTATACCCCTTTACTCTTAACACCCCTGTCTTAATGCATGAGCATGAAAGCAGGGTGCAATCTCTTCCTTTGTGATTCATTCCTGTGTAGAGGTTAATGTCCAGTGTCAGTTCTGGCAAACTCTAAGTTCTGTGCTAATCATTCCTTGAAGGAGTAGTCTGGTACCTGATCTGCAGCAGAGGCTGTTACAATAGGACATCATCAGCATGCAGAACACCCTCATCATATCTTGTACTTCTGCCCAATCTCAACTATAATCTCATGGTCTGAATCACACAGGTATTCAGCGTTTTTGCAGATGCGCTGTAGCTGTGAGAAATCAGTGTTCTTGTGGAATATTAAGAAGCAAAGGGAAGTGTTCAACAAAGAGATTGGGGCATCAGCAGGGGATGTTCAGAGCCTGCTGGGCTGAGACTGGGGACAGGGGTAGGTCTAGGAGAAAGAGGTAATAAAGGCTTAAGGCGCAGTTGGGCTGTTTGGAAGATTTTCCAGAAGGAAATGAAAATAAGTTCTAATTCTAGCTACATTTTAAATTCTAGGCATTAATAAACTGAGACAGGTGTGTTTGCAAGAAGCCTGCAGTGGCTTGTGCCCATTTCCTGCTACCATGGATATAGTCCACACCAGAGCCAGGAGAAGTCTTTTGATCACACTGAGCTCAGTGACTCCTCCCACCATTTTGTGTGGACAGTGACATTAATTTTTCTAATCGTGACTGGAAAACCAACCAAAATCAATTTCAAAAAAGAAGGCATTCCAAAAATATCCTAAGTGACGGTGGCAAGCTCAAGAGTACTTGTCACAGCTGGTTTCCTTTGGAAAGGTGCTTGTAGGGAAAGGAAAGGTAGGGCGTTGGATTTCCCCCGTGCCTGCTCTGAGAATTCTCGCACAAGGAATGGTTCTTACTCTTGACAACACATAGAACCCCTTGAGTTTTACAAGGTATAGATACCTAGTTCCTAACCCTACAGGTACTGAATGAATTAGCATGAGTGTGGATACTCCTGCTATGCTTTCAAAGTTCCAGAAATTAGGAAGTGTGATTTACAGCTCAGGCTGAGAACCACAGAGACAGCATAAATGCCTATAGCACCAACAGTGCTTAAAAAACAAAATGATAGACGCAGTGCTTTGAATACCACAGTCCTATCCACATGTGCCAGCTAAATTTTGATTTTAATTAAGGAATAGAATTTAAAAGTGCTTACAAAATGCAGATGGTTGTGTATAAAAGGATTCCAAAAAAGATTCATGGCATCGCATTACATGCAGTCTGTTATATCTTTATTGAAGCCCTTAACCTTTTTGGAGTCTTTCAAGATAACCTTAGAATACTCAATCCCTGGCCCACACAAATATACACACAGGTAAGCATATTACTGTGCACACATGCACACACAGACTGTACTACCTACCACACATAACATCATATACACATACCAAGTGCCATATATACCTCAGCACACACATACACACATACACACACACATGTGCTCACAGAGACAGGTTGGAATTCAAAACACAGAGTAGAATAAATAACCTCCTTTCTGGAGAACTTAACTTCATCGTAATTAGTACACCCCCACATCAAAGATTTCCAGTCTTATTTTACCCACAGGTACTGTTGCAGGTGGATGATGCAGGAGGATGATTTTTACCCTTCATCAAAACAGCGCCTGCATTTCCTAGTAACAAGCAGGTGATTTCATGTGAGATATATAATGGAATTTTGCTAAAATGGAGGGAGGGAGAAGAGAGGAGAAGAAAGAGTGTGTGTCAAGCTCAGGGTGTATTGTATCTGGTTAGTTTTTAGAAAATGCTATTAATTGGGAAGACCTGGTCAGAGTGATAGCCTGGTACTTTTTCAGCTTTATTACTTGGTTAGGGATTATTAAACATCAGTTATGATTGCTTTTAGTTCCCTTTTTCTATGACACTTGGCAAATTTACATATGAGGACATTGTTGTAATATTAGGACAACTGTGAGTTTTTCTTTTAAAATCTATTAACAGGAATGATGGAAACTATTGGAAAAACAGTCCTATTTAAAGAGAAGTATTTTAAAAAGGAAACTAAACTGTGGAACCATCTTTTCAGATATTACTCTCATGTTCTGTGATCAGGTCTTCTGGAGGAGAGCTTGTAGGGAGGGTTGGACTCACTCTAACTGTATAACTTGTGTAGAATAGGTAGTGTAGGCAGAGTATCTCTGCCTTGGCACTGTGGCCGACTTACAAGTTTTCACCCAGACTACATAGGCTGCAACATCCAACCCGAGTCTTCACAGGATTTTTGGACATAACTCCTGGAGCAAGACACTACTGAAGATTGATTCTTATCCCTTCCTGTGGGAAATTATTTCCAGTCATCTCTATATTTTGGTTTCAGTTAGTGTGAGAACTTCTCACCTCAATGCAGGCTGTACAGTGGCATGGAATACTTGCCTTTGTGACTATGTTTCTTCAGGTTTGGTGTCTTTGACCACAAACCCGCTGGGGATGTTTGGCTGCTGGAAGAGAAGCTTTGCTGGAGGAGGAGAATGGCAGGGCTGTCCAGTGTGTTTTCTCCCGTGGTCACATGCATCTTTGAGGCTGAATTCAGTTGATGGATCTCTGAGATCCCTGAGCCTACATCCTCTGCCTTAGGTTTCTTTGATGTTCTTCATCATAGCTCAAGTCCCAAAGTAGGCTTTTTTGAGATCAAGATGAACCCCTGCCAAACTCTCCTGTTCTGGGATGGATACGGCTCTCTGTCACTCCTTTTATGTTTATGTCCTCTCTGAGGGACAACTCCCCTGCTCAGTGATCCTGACTACCTTTTTTTCCCCCTGAGGCACCATGGTAGGTTAGTAGATGGAGTTTGGCACCTTGTCTGGCCAGCTCCCTTTCAGCCCGTGGTGCTGAGAAAGATTCACTGGAAGCTGTGCTCTCTTCTATTCCCATCTGGACATTGCAGGTTCCTGATGACTTGTACTGAAATACACAGGTAAAAGCTTACTGTTTGATGTGAGTTCCCAAAACAAAAATTGGACAGACTCTATTCATTCTTTCTATGACTGAGTTTTTAAGAAATGTATACTCATACCAGCTAGACTGTAAGTCACTCATATAATGGTAATCTAAAAAGATAGTCTGTGCCTCTCCTGGGAGAAAGACAAAGGCAGTGGGGGGAGGGCAGGAAAACTAATTTGTCTGTGGAATCACACAGCTGTGGCTATCAATTCTGTTTTCCCACTTATTGCAGTATTAACTAGATTCTACAATACATGCCTTGCCTTAAATTAGCCCCTATTAGAGGACAATGCAGATAAAATTTATAAAATGATGCCTAAGGCTATCCCTATTAGATGAAGCTGCAGAATAATTATATGGCAAAGATGTAAGTTGTACAATTCGCTGAATTTTAGCACAATACACTAACACATATCCAGTTCTTAGACTTTTCAGCTTGCCTTTAACATGCATGTAATATTCAAACCTCAGAGCTGGAGAGATTTGTTCAGTGGTTAGGCTCACTTGTTCTTACAGGGGACAAGAAATGGGTTCCAAGCAACGATGGTAGGCAGCTGACAATCATCTGTAACTCGAGTTCCAGGGCATTCAACACCTTCTTCTGGCTGCCAGGCACACACACACACTTAAAAATAAAAATAAATCTTAAAGGATTTTTGTATTTGTCACCTATGATGGTTCATGCTATCAGTTCAAGTACTTGGGAGGCTAAGGCAGCAAGATTGTTGCAAATTTGAGGACATCTTGAGTTATTGGGTGAGACATTGTCTAAGTAAATGAGGGGGTGGGGGAAGGGAGGAAGGAAAATCTTCAGTATATGCACAAAAAGAGAGCAAGATTTCTAAAAATTTCCTTGTGGCACTTACAATCTATTAACAATATAACTTGGCAAAAAAACCATGTTGAATATTGAGGTGACTATTTAATTTTTAAAAAAATATGTCTTCACCTGTACTCTTGGGAAATATATGCACTTGGAAGGACTGATATGAGAATAAAGGATCTCAGGAATTAAGAGGGCTGAGCACTTATGAGGACCTCATTGAGAGGAGACTACAATTATTACAAAGTCAAATGGTTACTTTGTATCTATTTGGTGTATTTGTGTGTAGAATAGATTTTTATCAATAAAAGTGATTTAAAAAAAAAAAAAGAACTGGGGGAGAGGATGAAGCTCAGTTGGTAGAATGTTTGTCCAGTAGGATTAAGGCCCTGGGTTTGACCACAGCCCCACATAAACCAGGTATACTGGTATACACTCATACTCCCAGGAGAATCAGAAGCTCAAGGTCATTCTCCACTACATAATGAGTTCTAGGCCAGGATACCTAGAACTATCTCAAAAAACAAAAACAAAAACAAAAACAAAAACAAAAACAAAAACAAAAACAAAGTGGCATAAGAAATGGCTCTGTAGTAGAGAGCACTACCTTCCTGAAGAACCAGGATCAGTTGGAGGACCTGAACAGTGGCCGACTCCAGTAACTCCAGTTCTAGGCAATTCAACAGCCTCTTTTGACTTTCCTGAGTAGTGCACGGTATATGGCACAGACGAACATGCAGGCAGAACACCCATACACATACAACATAAAAACAAACCTCAAATAAAATAAGTGACAAGAAATTTAAAAACTGTCACTATGCTGTTAGTAGTATCTTAAATACACACATTATATATTTCTAAAAAAACAATTGCTTTAATCCTATCCATTTACAGGTAATTTATGTTAACATGTAGAATAGTTATATAACAATCATCTCTTCTATTCTGAAAGTATTAAGATCCAGACTGGTCCTATTTACTTAGAAAAAAAAAAAAAAAAGAGCATACTTGCTGCTTTCATTTACTGTGGAGACAGGAACAAATCCCTAGGGTAGGGTAATGGGGTGAGGCTGTGAAGGCTTTGTTGGGGTTCACACTGATTTGGGAATACCTGCAAGGCTTCTGTGACTTTCCAGACTGTATTGATAATGTTGACACCCCAGACAAACATAAAGTGACCCTGCTGACTAGTTCCCCACTCTTTTAATTGAGGAAAGTCACTCCTGATAATACTGCCTCCTCCACCCCCACAAAACACACTAAATCTCCTTTAATTATTAATGTGCATGGTCTCTTTTCTGTGAATGTCCTTGCTGTCTGATTTGTGGCCTGGAAAGGAGAGTAAGGTCTGCTGTCTTTGACCAGCAGGTCCAGGGGCGCTATCAAACAGGGCACTGGTTCCATGTGTTGACTGTTTCTCCCCACAACGCATGGGTTTTCTCCATCTGGACAGTCATGAAGCACCTGACTATGCATTTCAGAGCAGAGATAATAATAACAGTGAAAAGAATACCCAGCTTTTAGCAGAGCACTTACCGTGTACTAGGTACATTATCTTCATTATACAGGTGAGGAAGGGGGTGTTCAAATGTGCTTGTTATAAATTATATGTTCTGTGTAAAAAGCCACTCAGAAGCACGGTGATTTAAGAAACCATGCTCACATTCTGAGAGGCAGCACATTCATTTTGGCTAAAATGAAGGCTTCTTACACTGATCTCTCTGGAATTACTCATGAGACTACATTCAATTTTTTGGCACACATTTTACTGGATGTCCCAAGCAAGGGACAAACCGTCTCTGCCCCAGCTAGTTTCCTTCACCAGGAGACATAAAATAAATTTATTTATTTTATGTGTGTGATTACACTGTAACTGTCTTCAGACACACCAGAAGAGGACATCCAATCCCATTACAGATGGTTGTGAGCCACCATGTGGTTGCTGGGAATTGAACTCAGGATCTCTGGAAGAGCAGTCAGTGCTCTTAACCATAGAACCATCTCTCCAGCCCCCATAGGTTTTTTGGTTTTTTTGTTTGTTTGTTTGTTTGTTTTTTGTTTTTTTTTTAATGGGGCTACTTCAAGCAGGCTAGCACATGGGTTTTCAGTGTCTCTTGCCTCCCAGGATTTGAAGATTAGCAGTGTCAAGCTGGGTATGACTCCTTTGATCCCAGCACTTGGGAGGCAGAGGCAGGTGGATCTCTGAATTTCAGACAAGCCTGATCTACAGAGTGAGTTCCAGAACAGATAGGGGTATACAGAGAAACTCGGTCTCAAAAAACAAAAAAGCAAAAACAAAACAAACAAACAAACAAACAAAAAAACCCAAACAACCCTAATCAACCAACCAACCAAACAAACAAACAAAAAAACAAAATAAATCCACACAAACAAAGCAAACAACAGTAAAGAAGTTGCATAACGTCATCCTGTGACAGAGCAAGTTACATCTCTGCCACATATTCAGAGGTCTGAGCAACCTGCTTCTTCATGAGAAAGGAAGCTAAATCTACAGAGGGAATGGGGGAATTTGTAGCCTTCTATTCCACTGTCTTATAGTAAATGATCTGTGCTCTCTCAGGAGAAAACTAATGATGCCAGGATATAACCTGAAGAATCTGCTCCAGTGCTGGGTTAACTATAGTGGTTGTACTAAAAGATTCTCTCACCTCAGGGAACTGTACCCCATCACATGCTTCAGCACCACTTGTAACAATCCTGCCTTCGAAATCAGGTTCTGTGAAATAAAAAATTTCCATATTCTTAAAACCTTTATAAAAAAAAATCTTTCTGTTAACTAACTTTCCTTGGTCCTGCTCAGGGAGGGACCCCAGAATTTATACCTGTTGTATTCACACATGCTCTGTGTTAACTCAGGACATAGGTGACTGTAGCACAGCTCAGTACATGATACTTCATGCTTGGTTTTATATAAGTGTTTCTTTACGGAAGCATCTAGAAACAATAAAGAATGTATTTTTAATAACAAGTGTTTTATTAAACTAAAAGCTAATCTGAGTTTCAATATAAGCCTGATTCAAGCAGTGGTTTCACCAGCCATGTTCTGAGGAAGAAACGTGAGTAGAGTCTGAGACTTTCTGAATGATAAAGTACCAGAGTCTTAGCAATTAGTCATGGCTTCTATTTAAACAATTAAATCAGTATTTAATAAATAAAATAAAACTCCAGGAAAGAAGTATATTCAGTTAAATTTATACTACAGAATAATCACAGAGTGTAATATATTGGCAGGATGGTGACTGATTTAGTAAAACACATTCAAAATTCACATTAAATGTGTATTTTTAGCATTGAGAAAATAACACATCTGGGTAATTTTATGACCTTGTGATCATTTGCTTATCTAATTTCCATTCTATGCCCTACCATATAAGTACCATAAGGTCAGAAGCAGGTCTGTTTAATCTAATATAACCTAGTGAACTGTTCTTAGCACAGATTCTAAACACTTGTATGAATGAATTTATGAATATCATTTTTCCATTGTAATCATAGTTGAAGCTTTGGGGGGTCATCTTTGTGATGGACTATGAAATTGCACCTGTTTTTTTTCTGTATTTTCTACAGGCTTTATTTAGTTGCAAGGAACATTGATTCAATTTACTTCAAGTAATTGATGTTATGGGATGGCTTATTTTGTGGCAGTAATGAAGGAGACTAATGTCTTTTGAATATAAGGCAAGAGGTAGATAGCTGTCATGGTAACTGAAATAGAACTCAGGGCAACAGCTCCGTGAAGCTCAGCAAAGGGAATTTGCCATCTCCAAGCTCAGCACAAATGCAATTTTGTTCTTCTCTGCAGCAAGCAAAGGACAACGTATTAAAGTCTATTGCTCTTTATCACCAATTTCTACTATTTTGATTTATTCTGTCTTGTTGAATTTCCTAACGTCTGCTTTCCTCTTTATTCACGGAAGGGCGAGCAAATCCTTGCCCTCAAGAGTTTGCTAAAGCACAATGTAAAATTCAACTAAATGTGGTTCAGTGAACACTATGTAAATGAATTTTACTGTTTAATTCTTTATTGAGAGGACATCTTGGGATCATTGAGATGGCTATAGCTGGAATGCTTTGCCCAGTTGTATAAGTCAATGCAAAGAAATCCTTTTGATAGCTGTATTAGGAAGTGTTCTCTAGAGGAACAGACCATAGAATAAGAAAACAGGTGTGTTTGTGTGTGTGTGTCTGTGTGTATGTGTGTGTGAGAGAGAAAGAGAGGGGGGAATAGAGAGAGAGGGAAAGGGAGAGAGAGCATGAAAGAGAGAAGAGAGAGAAAAGAGAGAGGAAGAGAGGGAAAGAGAGAGCATGAGAGAAGAGAGAGAAGAGAGAGAAGAGAGAGAGAGAGGGAAAGGGAAAGAGAGAGCATGAAAGAGAAGAGAGAGAAAAGAGAGAGGGAAAGAGAGAGCATGAAAGAGAAGAGAGAGAAAAGAGAGAGGAAGAGAGAGAGGGAGAGAGAGAGAGAGAGAGAGAGAGAGAGAGAGAGAGAGAGAGAGAGAGAGATTAGAGTGGCTTATAGGTTATGGCCCAAATAGTCCACTAGTGGCTGTCTCCTGATGGAAAATTCAAGAGTCCAATAATTGTTCAATCCACAACATGGTCCTTAGTAATACCAGAATCCTAAGAATTTTGCTCATTTCATACAAGTGAAGGAATACCTCAGCAGTAGAATATATGATTTAGCAGTGAGAATGAGGGAAAACAGGCAAAAAGTAAAAGCTTCCTTCTCTCAAGTATTTTTATGCAGGCTTTCAGGAGAAGGTGTAGCCTAGGTATAAGATGGGTCTTCCTACCTTCTATGATCCAATTAACTAAAAATACCTCACAGGTGTGCCCGGCCACTCCTTGTCCACCTGTGCCCGAGCTAAAGTCATGTGCCTCATAGATTAAAACATTTTAGAATCTGTTAACTGAGCAGATGACTTTCACCAACCCAACACCTTGTTCCTAGAGAAAGCTTCCCCCTTCTTGCTGTATCCACTTCTCTACTGTCAATGTATTTTAAATTGCCTTGATGTAATGACTTTCTTTGTTCTGTAAAACTATAAAAATTTCATGAAAACTGCCTCCATGTTGGAACAGGAGATTTGGAGTAACCATGTAACCCAAGTTCCGGGGCCATGGTTACTCAAAATGCCTCCAGAATAAACTCTTTATTACTCCCTTAAAATGGCAGCAGTAATCTTAGTACTGACATAACAGTGCCTTATGTCAAGTATTACTACTTATCTAAATTGCATTTACTGCTCTATGTATGTGCAGAGCTGCTCTTCAGGTGAAGGCAGGAAGATTGCTGGAGCTCAGGAGGGAGCATTTACACAACACATTACTACTTCCCTCTTTCCACGAATTCTCTCAGAGGAGAATTGAATTTGCTTTATCCTCATGAGATAATTTGAAAAAAAAAAAAACCACACACATGTGTTTGGGGTGGGAGTCAAAGGAGAAAAGACGGGCTGAAGAGATGGCTCAGCGGTTAAGAGCACTGATTGCTCTTCCGGAGGTCCTGAGTTCAATTCCCAGCAACCACATGGTGGTTCCCAACCATCTGTAATGGGATCTGATGCACTCTTCTAGTGTGTATCTGAAGACAGCTCATATAAATAAAAAAATACATCTTTTAAAAAAAGAAAAGAAAAGACACTAAAGAAGGGAAAGGTGTCATCTTGCTGAAACCATCTTATCTCTATTAGAACACATAGATCACTTTCTCCAACATGGTTTTTAGTGAAACAACTTTCTTTATTCTGTGGCAATAAACCTTGGGGAGTGGGTAGGGGTTTGGGGGGTGAATGTACATTATTGGTTGAGGCTGAGGTGCTAGGTATGCTTCATTTACATGAAGAGGAATTTCAGGTGCTTACTGGACATATCCTTATAGGGAGAGAGGAAGTTAAATCTGTAATTTGGCCACCAGGCTATATAACTATCTTAATGGTGGTGGAGGTGGAAGTTGCAGAGATATGTACACCAGAGGACACAGGCCTGGAACAGGGAGGGAGCAATCCTTACGCCTGCCAGTCTCACAATGAGATGGTTGGGATTTGGACACATCTTGACCTTACTCCTGCCCCAGGCCCATCCTCCCACTTGCACTTGCCCTACATCTTCCCCCACCTTTTGCTTTATAAAAGGACGATGTCATTATAGTCATCAACCACTATGCCAGCAGCAGTTTGGTACTGAACCAGAACCCAATTGGCAGGGATATTTGCAACGCTACTTATCTGACGTTTTAGAATTTGAATGAGCCAAAGTGTTAGAAGGAGTATGACTCCAGTGGCCTGTATGGGATCAAGGAGGGGGAGAAGCCAAGTTACCAGGAGGTTTGAGTGCCATAGGATGAGGGGGGGGGGGTGTGTGTCATAGCATGCCCAGAGATCTCTCCTGAGATCTTTGAGCATTTGTTTATCTTGTTCCACCAGTCCAGATTGATTGACATAGAAGCAACATTTCTCCCTCAACACGAGTCCATCCCTGTTCACCAGTCATTGCTTTCAAGGCCTTAAAGTTTTGAAGAACAACATGCTATAGGGAAGTGATCTGTTGTTGAAGGGATTCAAGACTGTTCGTAGTAGAAGCTGTGGCCTGGCCAAGCCTGTCTTGGAAGTTGATGGCCAGACAGTGTCTTTGCATGAGGGTTGTTCCAGTGGCTCCTGTGGTGCCCAGTGAGATGGTGAGACCCAGTCTGATGAGCAGAAGGATGAAGATCCCTCCATCTCCTCCCAGCTGTAGAGAGAATTCTTCAGGCTCATAGAGATAAACCTAGGGAACAATCATTATGGGGGTGCGGAAATCTTGAAAATGGGGTTTAATGCAGGAACCAGTAGTGTTGTTGCACCAGAGAAGCAGGGATGGGCATTAGTACATATTGGCTTTGTGACAGGGGACATGTAGGATGGCATCTTGAAGAGTGTCCTATAAGTCAAAAGGGGAAGGGTAGATTGAAGAGAGGAATGTTTTGTGACTTTCATGGAAGTAGTGGTCCGTTGGGTTCCCAGAGTGAGATGTTAATGGGAAAAGCTGCCAGTAGTGGCCAGGAAGGGGAAGTACAGAAAAAAACATTAAGAGGAGTTGGGTGGGTGGTTTAGGGGAAGGAGTTCAGCTGTATACTGGACATATTGCAGCCAGGAGAGAGTGACTTGGATTTTCTTGTGAGTTTGATTTTCTTGTTAAAGAATGAGAATGTGGGTAAAGGCCAATTTGGAGGCAGGGACAAGCTGGCAAGACACGTGTATGTTGGCTGTGGGGTATGTAATGTAGCCATTCAGGTAGCGCTTACCCATGACTTCCATACTCCATTGTTCATCCCCGGGATCGTTGATGGAAAGCTGAAAATGAATTTTATGGTTAGTGAGCATGTGCCACCATGACTGGCATTCAATTTGGCATCCCCAATGTCTGCATCCTCCATATATGGAGGCCTCCTGGAGGCAGACACCTGTGCTGAAGTATGGAAAGCAGAAGAAAAGGCTGGGGATAGGGGAGATGGAATTGGGGCGCAGAGGAATTTCAATCCCTAATCCCTCATTTTTAGGTGGGCAGTCTTGGGTTCCTATGATTTTGTAGTGTCCATTGTAGGTCTCCCTAGCAAAGAATCTCCAGTGGTGGGTATTGGGAGGGTTAGGGAGAGGCTGGGAAGTAGCAGAATTAGAATGAAGAATAACAAAACAGCCCAAAGAATAGAGGAAGAGGAAGCCTGTGGAGGTCTGTGGCCAGGAGATCATAGATTTCCTTCCAGGAGATCATGTTCTGTTGGTGGTGATGCCTTTTCCACCTCCTCAGTCCTTTTGCTTGAAAACATACAAACATTTAAGGGTAACATTGTAGGTGCATTTCTGCATTAACATATGTATGGAATGTATGGTGTGTACAAATAAGTTAATGATGGCTCTTTGCTCTATGTTTGAACAGGTGAAAGGCATCAAACTTTATAAGTCAATTTGGACTGCATTTCTTGGTAACCTTTTAAGATGGACTGTAAATTATCTGACCTCTATTAAATTTACTAAAGACTAAATAATAAAAGCAAATTAAAAGAGGGCCAAACATATCTCCCAGTTAATTTTTGTAACAAGGTTTAACTGAAATGACATATTAGATATATTGGTAAATAAAAAAAGAAATAATCCATAGTTCATTTGACCTATGAGAGGTGGATTCAGGATGATTGTCTGATGCTTAAAAGACTTTTTAAGTTTATTGAAACCCATATAGTAGGAAAGGCAATGGATTTAAAAAGAAGTTTAAAATCTCCCAATTGTTGTTTTATAATATTAAAATTTAAAGCGAAAAGACATAGAGCATAATGATAATTTTAGAAAGCAAATAACCAAAATAGAATTGAGTTTTGGAGCCAAGTGATCCATTTGTGTGCTGATTGGCCTTTAGCTGAGAGTCTGCTAAGCAACAATTGTGTGCAGTCTGCCCAGCAGACACTTGGTGGTGCTCCCAGCTGTTTAGATGGCCATGGTGAGTT